>NC_069499.1:762343667-762516167 GCF_027579735.1 Bombina bombina | reverse complement strand
GGCTTCAGGAGGCCAATGTTTACAGTCTTTGTTCGGTTTTGTCAATTCAGTGAGAGGAGCTACTGTTTGAGAACCGTTCTTTATAAACCTGCGGTAATAATTGGAGAATCCTAAGAACTTCTGCAATTCATTTAAAGAGGTAGGTTGAGGCCATTATAGTACTGCCGTGAGTTTAGCAGGTTCCATGGCAAAACCCTTTTTCAAAATTACATATCCAAGGAATTGGATCTGAACTTGATCAAACTCACACTTTTCTAGCTTGGCTACCAAAGAATTATCTCTGAGACGAAGAAGCACCTGTCTCACGTGCCTATGATGCTCCTCTAAAGTGGAAGAGAAAACAAGGATATCATCCAGATAAACGATGACAGTGCGGTTGAGGAGGTCACGGAAGACATCGTTGACAAATGCCTGGAAGACTGCAGGGGCATTACACAGCCCAAAGAGCATTACAAGGTATTCATAAAGCCCAGATCTTGTGTTAAAGGCGGTCTTCCATTCATGGCCTGGAAAGATGCGAATCAGATTGTATGCCCCACATAAATCCAATTTGGTGAAAAAGCGAGCATCCTGGAGTGAATCATACAGTTCAGTGATCAATGGTATGGATAGTGATTCTTGATGGTTATGTAGTTCAAGGCCCTGTAGTCAATGCAGGGTCTGAGCCCACCATCCTTCTTACTGACAAAAAAGAAGCTAGCCCCAGCAGGAGAGGAGGAAGGGCGAATGAACCCTTTAGCTAGGTTCTCTTGAATGTACTCCTCCATGGATTTGGTTTCAGCCTTAGAGAGTGGATAAGTCCTCCCTTTATGAAGTGCTACTCCGGGAAAGAGGTCGATCTTGCAGTCATAAGGATGGTGGGGTGGCATCACGTCGGCTGCTTTTTTCTCAAACACATCCGCAAAGTCTGTGTATACTGAAGGAAGGTTTGAAGGAGTCTGTACACTGGCTATGGGAATATGGTGCAGAGGAATGACTTTAGCAAGGCAGGAGTTGAAACAGGAGGTACCCCAGGAGGCCAGTTGTCCCTCAGCCCAATCAAACTGTGGATTATGTACCCGAAGCCAAGGAAGACCAAGGATGACAGGCTGTGCTGGGGAATGAATAACCTCAAACTGCAGCTGTTCAGTGTGGAGGACTCCCACAGTCAGGGTCAGGGGTGCTGACTCAAAATGGATCACGCCCCAAACCAAGGGAGGTGCCATCCAGGGTAGTTATTTTGAGACAATGTCTTTTCTGCAGAAGAGGCAAACCAGCTTGAATCATAAAATGGTGATCCAGGAAGTTTCCAGCTGCCCCTGAATCAATGAAGGCTTGAGTGTGGACAGTATTCTGAAGGAAGGTAAGGGTAAAAGGTACCAGGATCCAAGAGGAGTGAGGGGATTTAGTTGAGACCATGCTTAGAGGTACCCCAGTGTTATCCCCTAAGCATTGGCTTTTCCCGGCCGAATGTCACAGTCCTTTAGTTGGTGGGTGTTAGATCCACAATAAAAACATAGTCTCAGTCTCCTTCTTCTCTGTCTTTCAGACTCTGAAGGTTTGAAGGAGGAGCGATCCATGGGTTCCTCTACTGACGTAACTGGAGTAGCTGAAGGGGTAGCGGATGCTACGGAAACTGGGTGAATAGGAGGACGGGAGGGAAGGACCCTCCTAGTTCTGTCTCTCTCGGCTTGCCTTTCCTGAAAGCGAGAGTCCAGATTGATACAAATCGCTATAAAGTCATCCAAAAAAGAAGGAATATCATGATAAGTGAGTTCATCTTTGATGCGTTCATGGAGACCCCTCCTAAAGGCTGCCTTGAGAGCACTGCCATCCCAAGTGGTTTCAAGTGCCAAGGTGCGGGACTCAATGGCAAATTGTGCCACAGTTTTATTGCCTTGGCGGAGATCCAGAAGAGAATATTCTGCAGCAGAGGTACGGCCAGAAGTCCCAAACACAGAAGATAAAGCAGAAATGAACTCATCAGCATCATGCAGGAGTGTAGCATTCTGTTCCAAAAGGGGGGAGACCCAGACTAGAGCCTTCTCCTTTATTAAGGAAATGATAAAGTTGACCCTTGACTGATGAGACTGAAAGGTGTGAGGATCAATGCGGAAGTGCAGCCTGCATTGGTTTAGAAAGCCCCTGCAATCAGTAGTACTTGTCAGGCAAGGGTATCAGGGGTATACTTCCAGAAGCAGAGGAAGAAGTCACAGCACTAGGAGTAGGGTCTGGTGGTGTAGCAACAGGAGCGGCATCCCTTGCTGCAACTAGTAAGGAGAGTTGAGCGGTAATAGCCTCTAGCTTGGAATCCATATTCTGCAACTGTGTGGTATGGGTTCCCAACATCTGTCCCTGAAGATAAACAGCTCGTGCCACCTCATCTGGCTGCATGGCCAAAGTATAATGTAATGCTCGTGGGATACTCCTCTATCAGACCAAACTCAGTCAGTAGTCTTGTTATCCCGGCATCAAGCCGGAATGATAGGGAATATCCCAGAGCAGAGAAAGTTAGTGAGATGAGGAATGCGGCACTCACCACAGGCAGGACAGTCCCCAGCGGAAACAGCAAAGCAGTCCAAGGATGAACCACTAGAATGGTTGGTCAGGCAGGCAGGGTCTGGCAACAGCAAAGCAGCCCAAGGATAAACCACTAGAATGGTCCGGCAGGCAGGGTTTGGCAACAGTAAAGCAGCCCAAGGATAAACCACTAGAATAGTTAGGCAGGCAGGGTTTGGCAATAGTAAAGCAGTCCAAGGGCACACCACTAGAATGGTCAGGCAGGCAGGGTTTGGCAACAGTAGAGCAGTCCAGCAGTGTAAGTGTTAAGGCAGGTAGAGTAGTCAGACAGGCAGGTTCAGCAATAGTAATTAATCCAGCAGTTTAAGGGTTAAGGCAGGTAGAGTAGTCAGACAGGCAGGTTCAGTAACGATATTAGGCAGAAGAAAGAACGATCTGTCACACCTAGAAGCACACAAAGTAACACCTATAGCAAACTTCTTATATATAGAGACAGCTAAACGCAGCTGAGAGTGAATACATTGCCAATGAGCGGGGAGTTCAGTGACATGTCGGTCTGCAGCAGGGACCCCAGTGGACTGAGCTGAAAGAGGGAAGACACAAGGTTGATACCCTGCTGCAGCTTGAAACGGAGAACATCGAAGAGAAGAGTGCCAATGAGTGTTTCTTGCCAGCTCAGCTAGGGGTAGCAATTCAGACCAAATGGTATGGCGAGTGTTGACAAAGGCTCTAAGGTAGGCTTCAAGATCCTGGTTTGCTCTCTCAGTTAGTCCATTGGTCTGAGGATGGTAGCCAGACGACAAAGAAACAGTGGTATCCACTTACAAAAGGCTTTCCAGAAGGCAGAGATGAACTGTGGACCTCTGTCGGAAACAATATTCACAGGAATGCCATGAAGTCGCACCACATGCAAGAGAAAAAGTAACAACAATACCTGAGCAGAAGGCAGTTTCGTTAGGGGTACAAAGTGAGCCAGTCTGGAAAAGCGGTCCACCACAACCCAGATAACTGTATGATGGTCGGAAGAAGGAAGGCCCACAATGAAGTCCATTGTTATGTGTGTCCATGGTCGTTTGGGAATGGACAATGGTTGGAGCAAGCCAGGAGGCAAGGATCGGGGAGCCTTGTTGGCCGCACAAATTGTGCAGGCTTTCCCATAATCCTGAGCGTCAGACTTCATAGTAGGCCACCAATCATGTTGGGAAAGACGCTTGAAAGTCTTAGTCAAGCCAGGATGTCCTGAGAGTTTGCTATCATGAGCCCAGGCTAGCACAAGGATGCGTAGGTTCAGAGGTACAAAGAGAATATCGGAGGCCATGGGGGTTACCAGGATGTTTACTAGACTGAGCATGTTGCAATCTTTGCAGAAGGGTGGTATTGAGTTGAGCAACCACACAGGAGGGGGGTATGATTTGTTCGATAGGAGCTTCTGAGGAAACACTTGAGTGAGGGAACTGACGGGAAAGGGCATCCGCCTTCTTGTTCTTGGTCCCAGGAAGATAAGAGACCACAAAGTTAAAACGGGAAAAGAACAAGGCCCACCTGGCCTGAAGAGGATTGAGCCGATGAGCAGTCTCTAGGTAAGTCAGATTCTTGTGGTCGGTGAGAATCTGAATAGGATTGGTGGTGCCCTTTAACCAGTGACACCATTCAGTCAGGGCCATCTTAATGGCTAAGAGTTCACGATTACCCACATCGTAGTTCCTCTCAGCAGGTATAAAGCATTTAGAGAAAAAGGCTACAGGGTGTGACTTGGAAGTCAAAGGGTCCCTTTGGGTAAGAACTGCTCCAGCCCCTATCTCAGAGGCATCAACCTCTAAAGTGAACTGTAGGTCAGGATCACGATGGCGGAGCACAGGAGCTGAACAAAAAGCCCTTTTCAGACAAGAGAAGGCGTTTATGGCCTCAGGAGGCCAATATTTACAGTCTTTGTTCAGTTTTGTCAATTCAGTGAGAGGAGCTACTGTTTGAGAAAAGTTCTTTATAAACTTGCGGTAATAATTGGAGAATCCCAAGAACCTCTGCAATTCCTTTAAAGAGGTAGGTTGAGGCCATTCTCGTACTGCGGTGAGTTTAGCAGGATCCATGGCAAAACCCTCCTTCGAAATGACATATCCAAGGAATTGGATCTGAACTTGATCAAACTCACACTTGTCTAGCTTGGCTACCAAAGAATTATCTCTAAGACGAAGAAGCACCTGTCTCACGTGCCTATGATGTTCCTCTAAAGTGGAAGAGAAAACAAGGATATCATCCAGATAAACGATGACAGTGCGGTTGAGGAGGTCACGGAATACATAGTTGACAAATGCTTGGAAGACTGCAGGGGTGTTACACAGCCCAAAGTGCATTACAAGGTATTTGTAATGCCCAGATCTTGAGTTAAAGGTGGTCTTCCATTTGTGGCCTGGAAAGATGCGAATCAGATTGTATGCCCCACGTAAGTCCAATTTGGTGAAAAAGCGAGCATCCTGGAATCATACAGTTCGGTGATCAATGGTATGGGATAGCGATTCTTGATGCTTATGTAGTTCAAGGCCCTGCAGTCAATGCAGGGTCTGAGCCCACCATCCTTTTACTGACAAAAAAGAAGCCAGCCCCAACAGGAGAGGAGGAAGGGCGAATAAACCCTTTAGCTAGGTTCTCTTGGATGTACTCCTCCATGGATTTGGTTTCAGCCTTGGAGAGTGGTTAAGTCCTCCCTTTAGGAAGTGGGGCTCTGGGTAAGAGATCGATCTTGCAGTCATAAGGATGGTGGGGTGGCATCACGTTGGCTGCTTTTTTTTCAAACACATCTGCAAAGTCTGTGTATACTGAAGGAAGGTTTGAAGGAGTCTGTATACTGAGTATGGGAATACAGGGCAGAGGAATGGCTTTAGCAAGGCAGGAGTGGAAACAGGCGGTGCCCCAGGAAGCCAGTTGTCCCTCAGCCCAATCGAACTGTGGATTGTGTACCTGAAGCCAAGGAAGACCAAGGATGACAGGCTGTGCTGGGGAATGAATGACCTCAAACTGCAGCTGTTTAGTGTGGAGGACTTTCACAGTCAGGGCCAGGGGTGCTGACTCAAAATGAATCACGTCCAAACCAAGGGGGGTGCCATCCAGGGTAGTTATTTTGAGACAATGTCTTTTCTGCAGAAGAGGCAAACCAGCTTGAATCATAAAACGGTGATCCAGGAAGTTTCCAGCTGCCCCTGAATCAATGAAGGCTTGAGTGTGGACAGTATTCTGAAGGAAGATAAGGGTAACAGGTACCAGGATCCCAGAGGAGTGAGGGGATTTAGTTGAGACCATGCTTAGAGGTACCCCAGTGTTAAAATCATTGGCTTTTCCTGGCAGAATGTCACAGTCCTTTAGTTGGTGGGTGTTAAATCCACAATAAAAACATAGTCTTAGTCTCCTTCTTCTCTGTCTTTCAGACTCTGAATATTTGAAGGAGGAGCAATCCATGGATTCCTCTACTGAGGTAACTGGAGTAGCTGAAGGGGTAGTGTATGCTGCCGAAACTGGGCAAATAGGAGGATGGGAGGGAAGGACCCTCCTAGTTCTGTCTCTCTCGGCTTGCCTTTCCTGAAAGCGAGAGTCCAGATTGATACAAAGCACTATAAAGTCATCCAAAGAAGAAGGAATATCACAATAAGTGAGTTCATCTTTGATGCATTCAAGGAGACCCCTCCTAAAGGCTGCCTTGAGAGCACTGCCATCCCAAGTGGTTTCAAGTGCCAAGGTGCGGGACTAGATGGCAAATTGTGCCACAGTTTTATTGCCTTGGCGGAGATCCAGGAGAGAATATTCTGCAGCAGAGGTACAGCCAGAAGTCCCAAACACAGAAGAAATGAACTCATCAGCATCATGCAGGAGTGTTCCAAAAGTGGGGAGACCCAGGCTAGAGCCTTGTCCTTTAGCAAGGAAATGATAAAGTTGACCCTTGACTGATGAGAGTGAAAGGTGTGAGGATTAAGTGCAGCCTGCATTGGTTTAGAAAGCCTCTGCAATCAGTAGTACCTTCATACTTGTCAGGCAAGGGTATCCGGGATATACTTCCAGAAGCAGAGGAAGAAGTCACAGCACTAGGAGTAGGAACTGGTGGTGTAGCAACAGGAGAGGCATCCCTCGCTGCAACTAGTAAGGAGAGTTGAGCGGTAATAACCTCTAGCTTAGAATCCATATTCTGAAACTGTATGGTATGGGTTTCCAACATCTGTCCCTGAAGATAAACAGCTTGTGCCACCTCATCTGGCTGGATAGCCCAAGTATAATGTAACGCTCGTGGGATACTCCTCTATCAGACCAAACTCGGCCAGTAGTCTTGTATCGTGCCGGAATGATAGGGAATATCCCAGAGCAGAGAAAGTTAGTGAGATGAGGAAGGCAGCACTCGCCACAGACAGGACAGTCCCCAGCGGCAACAGCAGAGCAGTCCAAGGATGAACCACTAGAATGGTCAGGCAGGGAGGGTCTGGCAACAGCAAAGCAGTCCAGGGATAAACCACTAGAATGGTCCGGCAGGCAGGCAGGGAGCGGCGCGGCGTGATAATGTCTGGACATAGGACTCACAGCACACCTTCCTTAAAGTGATTGTAAATCCTAGCATTTGTGAAATACTAGGATTTACAATTGGAACAAATAAAGGGAACTTTCAGTCATGAAGTATAAAAGCGTTTCCCCCTCTTAGCAAATAGCCGTGCGTTCTGTCAGATCAATTGGAAGAACACTGTAAACTGTATGTCAATATATATGAAATTATTAATTTATATATGATTTATACAATGGGCCTGAACAGACTCAGACCTCCTGCTATTAGGATACACATTACAAGCCAGGATGTCTCAAAGTACAAAGAAGACATTTGCTCAAATTATAAACTTCAAGAGAATCTTTATTTCCTTGTCTAAAGAGATTAGATATCTTTAAATAAAATTACTTCCATCACTAGATAACACATCCCTGTGGTGAGAGAGAGACGGTCTGCAGTGGATAATGCTTGAAGTGTACTCAGAATTGCAGGATATGACTAAACTTTCACACTTGTATCCACAAACAGAAGAAACTCTTTGAATTTCTTCAAAACACATCTCTGTCTGGTAAAAAGTTTGTAACTCCTATAACCATATGAAACTGTGATCTTACATGAAAATAACTGGGTATGGAAAACTAATTTTATATGAAATAACTTATGTCTGTCATTTTGATATATTTAATATACATCAGTACTGTGTGAATGTACCTATATTTATAGGCCTGCCACTACACTAAATACAAATGGCTTATATAAATAACTGTATTGACAAATTGAGTTTAAAGTAAGTTACATTTTATTACAGGCATCTGATGTACCAATGAAGTTCTGAAAAGACTAATGCATATCTGCTATCAGAATATGAAATGATACTATTTAACATTTCCTGAATGACTTATTAATATAATATACTGCTAAAATATTAATTATTCCTTAATCCCCAAAATATACATTAAATATATATGTGTATTATATGTATATTATCAGATATACAATTATACACATGCCTAACATCAGGATGTACAGATATATATACAGGTATTTACATTCAGTTCAAGTAAATAGTCCATATCACTATGACCCAATGTTTTACTAAAACCATGAAATCATAAGTGTATTTAAATGGGGGTGCGGAGCCGAGCGGTGATCCAAGATGGCCGCTTAACAAGGCGCTCTGATGCCAGGAGAATACCAACAGTCATCTACACAGCCAGCTACCCTCCCTGACCATCACTAAAGTAGCGGTGAAGCTCCACAATACCAATGGACACTTTTAAAGGTGTCGGCGACCCACAAGAGACCTCAAGATACACATGGAGCATTAAAAATAGACCGGAGAGTCGCCTGAATACTTCTTGCTGCCAACAATTTCCTAAGGAATTAAACATTGCATATATATAACATGAGAAGCTAATCAAGGGTGTTCTACATTAATCTGCTCAAGCTGGAACAAATAATCAAATTTTAGATGACCATGCTTGTTTTCTCATTCACAGTTCACAGCATAGTATAAAAGAATACATGTATACAGTACATAAGGCACACAGGCATTGGTTCAACTGAACTGCGGTACAAGGTACAATAAACTGTACAGAATCTAACTCGTAATATACAGTATACAGGGAGTGCAGAATTATTAGGCAAATTAGTATTTTGACCACATCATCCTCTTTATGCATGTTGTCTTACTCCAAGCTGTATAGGCTCGAAAGCCTACTACCAATTAAGCATATTAGGTGATGTGCATCTCTGTAATGAGAAGGGGTGTGGTCTAATGACATCAACACCCTATATCAGGTGTGCATAATTATTAGGCAACTTCCTTTCCTTTGGCAAAATGGGTCAAAAGAAGGACTTGACAGGCTCAGAAAAGTCAAAAAGTCAAAAATAGTGAGATATCTTGCAGAGGGATGCAGCACTCTTAAAATTGCAAAGCTTCTGAAGCGTGATCATCGAACAATCAAGCGTTTCATTCAAAATAGTCAACAGGGTCGCAAGAAGCGTGTGGAAAAACCAAGGCGCAAAATAACTGCCCATGAACTGAGAAAAGTCAAGCGTGCAGCTGCCAAGATGCCACTTGCCACCAGTTTGGCCATATTTCAGAGCTGCAACATCACTGGAGTGCCCAAAAGCACAAGGTGATGAGCCAGATGGATGGGCCCGTGGCTGGATTGGTAAAGGGCAGAGAGCTCCAGTCCGACTCAGATGCCAGCAAGGTGGAGGTGGTGTACTGGTTTGGGCTGGTATCATCAAAGATGAGCTTGTGGGGCCTTTTCGGGTTGAGGATGGAGTCAAGCTCAACTCCCAGTCCTACTGCCAGTTTCTGGAAGACACCTTCTTCAAGCAGTGGTACAGGAAGAAGTCTGCATCCTTCAAGAAAAACATGTTTTCATGCAGGACAATGCTCCATCACACGGGTCCAAGTACTCCACAGCGTGGCTGGCAAGAAAGGGTATAAAAGAAGAAAATCTAATGACATGGCCTCCTTGTTCACCTGATCTGAACCCCATTGAGAACCTGTGGTCCATCATCAAATGTGAGATTTACAAGGAGGGAAAACAGTACACCTCTCTGAACAGTGTCTGGGAGGCTGTGGTTGCTGCTGCACGCAATGTTGATGGTGAACAGATCAAAACACTGACAGAATCCATGGATGGCAGGCTTTTGAGTGTCCTTGCAAAGAAAGGTGGCTATATTGGTCACTGATTTGTTTTGTTTTTGAATGTCAGAAATGTATATTTGTGAATGTTGAGATGTTATATTGGTTTCACTGGTAAAAATAAATAATTGAAATGGGTATATATTTGTTTTTTGTTAAGTTGCCTAATAATTATGCACCGTAATAGTCACCTGCACACACAGATATCCCCCTAAAATAGCTATAACTAAAAACAAACTAAAAACTACTTCCAAAACTATTCAGCTTTGATATTAATGAGTTTTTTGGGTTCATTGAGAACATGGTTGTTGTTCAATAATAAAATTAATCCTCAAAAATACAACTTGCCTAATAATTCTGCACTCCCTGTATACTTGATATATCACAGCAAAAGATGCAACATTGCAATGTAATATACTGCTGGCAGACACCATCAATATTATTGTGTCATGTACTTCCACATACAACCACTAGAGACCGCCAACTCCTTGGCTAAAAACACCTCTCATTTTGCTTTTGTTAACCTCTTAACAACACACGTTGTTAGGGGTTTAAAGCGTCTGGAAGCTTCCAGCCGCTTTCAAGTTATTGGCGTGATGCCTCAATATTAAGGCATTACTGCAATACCTTTTTTGGCCTACCAATGCAGAGGTGGGCGGGAGCACGCGCGTATGCACGAGGGGGGGTGACGCGACTGACAGATCGATCAATGCTGGATATATGGGAGACGGAGGAGAGGAAATATTGTTTGGAAAGGGGATCTGGGAGGGGGAGGGGGGGGAGGATATTGAGGGGGGCAGCTACACTACAGAAAAATGGGATAAAAAAAAAATAATAATTAGAAAAGCAAATTTGTTAAGAAATTGGGTATTAGCAGGCAGCTACAAATAGGAACAGGGGGGAGGTTAAGAGAGCAGTTTGGGGGGGATTGTGGAGGTTGGGGGGTTAGGGGGGAACCTACACTGCAGAAACTATGTATTTATTTAAAAAAAAAATGCCTAAAAAAAAAGGCTTTAATTTTAGTATTGGCAGATTTTCTGCCAGTACTTAAGATGGCAGTGACAATTGTGGGATAGGGGAGGGAATAGAGCTGTTTGTGAGAGGTTAGGGAGGAATCAGGGGGTGGGATGTGTCAGGTGGGAGACTGATCCCTACACTAAAGCTAAAATTAACCCTACAAGCTACCTAATTAACCCCTTCACTGCTGGGCATAAAACAAGTGTGGTGCGCAGCAACATTTAGCTGCCTTCTAATTATCAAAAAGCAACGCCAAAGCCATATATGTCTGCTATTTCTGAACATAGGGGATCCCAGAGAAGCATTTACAACCATTTGTGCCATATTTGCACAAACTAATTGTAAATAATTTCAGTGAGAAACCTAAAGTTAGTGAAAAAGTTAGCGATTTCTTTTATTTGATCGCCATTTGGCATTGAAATGGTGGCATGAAATATACCAAAATGGGCATAGATCAATACTTTGGGTTGTCTACTACACTAAACTAAAGTTAAAATTAACCCTACAAGCTACCTAATTAACCTCTTCACTGCTGGGCATAATACAAGTGTGGTGCACAGCGGCATTTAGCGGCCTTCTAATTACCAAAAAGCAATGCCAAAGCCATATGTCTGCTATTTCTGAAAAAAGGGGATCCCAAAGAAGCATTTACAACCATTTGTGCCATAATTTCACAAGCTGTTTGTAAATAATTTCAGTGAGAAACCTAAAGTTTGTGAAAAAGTTTGTTAAAAAGTTAGCCACTTTTTAAATTTGATTACATTTGGCGGTGAAATGGTGGCATGAAATATACCAAAATGGCCCTAGATCAATACTTTGGGTTGTCTACTAAAAATATATATGTAAAGGGATATTCAGGGATTCCTGACAGATATCAGTGTTACAACGTAACTATCGCTAATTTTGAGAAAAAAAATGGTTCGGAAATAGCAAAGTGCTACTTGGATTTTTTGCCCTATAACTTGCAAAAAAAGCAAAGAACATGTAAACATTGGGTATTTCTAAACTCGGGACAAAATTTAGAAACTATTTAGCATGATTGTTTTTTGGTGGTTGTAGATTTTGGGGGTCAAAGTTAGAAAAAGTGTGTTTTTTCCATTTTTTCATCATATTTTATAATTGTTTTATAGTAAATTATAAGATATGATGAAAATAATGGTATCTTTAAAAAGTCAATTTAATGGCGAGAAAAAACGGTATATAATATCTGTGGGTACAGTAAATGAGTAAGAGGAAAATTACAGCTAAACACAAACACTGTAGAAATGTAAAAATAGCCCTGGTCCTTAAGGGTAAGAAATTGAAAAATGGCCTTGTCCTTAAAGGGTTAGACGTCACATTTTTTTTTAATTAAAAGCATTATATTCATACCTGCTAACTGAGCTTACCCTTACAACTTTTGGGTTACCACCTCATTAAGCTGCTATACTATGACATCTAAGAAACAAGCTAAACCAGAAAAACTACAAAGTCAGTCATCTGCATATTTTAGATAATCCACATCCTCTGAGTCTCCCACAACTCATACAATTACAGCCCCTACAATGGCGGCAGAAACAGAGACCTCCCCAACATTGGACACTTCTGCAATGCTTACTAAAGCAGACTTAATGGGGTCTATTTTACAAAGGTCTGTCGGACCTGAACCGACAGTGCAGATCAGGTCCGACAGACCTCGCTGAATGCGGAGAGAGCAATACGCTCTCCGTATTCAGTATTGCACCAGCAGCTCTTGTGAGCTGCTGGTGCAACGCCGCCCCCTACAGTTTCGTAGCCAATCGTCTGCCAGCAGGAGGTGTCAATCAACCCAATCGTACTCGATCAGGTTGAAATGCGGCGATGTCTGTCCGCCTCCTCAGAGCAGGCGGACAGGTTATGGAGCAGCGGTCTTTAGACCGCTGCTTCCTAACTGGTGTTTCTGGAGAGCCTGCAGGCTTGCCAGAAACACGGGCCCTCAAGCTCCACCTGGAGCTTGATAAATGGGCCCCAATGTCACTACCTACAAAAACAGACATGGATGACATGATATCTAGAGTCTTCACTAGCCTTGAAAAAGGGAGTTCGCAAATCTCAAACAAGATATCAACTAATTAGGCTTTCGAGTGGAGGCTCTAGAAGATGAAAGGGACTTATTTGCCAAAGATATTGATTCCACTGTCTCATTCGTAGCACAGCAAGACCAACATATCGCAGAATTGAAAGACAAGATCGACGACCTCGAAAACCAGGGCCAAAGAAACAACTTAAGATTCTGTGGGATCTCAGAATCCATTCCCTCTGATTCACTCCAGCTATATGTAATGGACATGATTAAAGCCCTTACAGATGAAGACTCCTCTGACATAGACAACATCCACATAGAAAGAATCCACAGGGCTCTCAGATCAAAACCTTAACCAGATCAAACACCTTGCGATGTCATAGCATATTTCCTTAGCTACACAGATAAAGAGACCATATTATCTTCAGCAAGAAAGAACCCAAACTTCCAATTCCAGAACAACCGGATACAAATCTCCGACCTGTCAACTTACAATCTCCAACGCTGTAAAGAACTTTCTTCACTAACCACCCCCAAGGCAGAACACTGTGCGATCTGTGTTCTTATCGCAGAAACTGAAGGGTCTCTGCAGAAAGAACGGCAGTGGCAGTTAACATTATTTTTTTGCCTGCACTTTTAATTTCTACCTGCAGGTGTCACTGTTCCGTTCTATCTCAATGTAAATATTTGTTACGTTCCTCTCTTTTCAATTTCCTCCCACTTCCTGAACTCCAGTGCGGTACAGGATAACAGCACATTGCAGAAAAGGTAAGTCAGGGCTTAACAAATGTATTCTAGGAGTAAAGGAGCCAACCAAAATACTTAGCAGACAGTTGTTTTGTTTGTTCTTTAATAAGTGTGTGTGTGTATATATATATAGTGTGTGTATATGTGTTGTGTGTATATGGTGTGTGTGTGTATGTTGTGTGTTTGTGTATATGGTGTGTGTGTGGGGGGTATATGGTGTGTGTGTATATGGTGTGTGTATAAGGTGTGTGTGTATATATAATGTGTGTATATGTTGTGTGTGTGTATATATGTTGTGTGTGTGTGTGTATGGTGTGTGTATGTTTTGTGTGTGTGTGTATATGTTGTGTGTATATGGTGTGTGTGTGTGTGTGTATATGGTGTGTGTGTATATGTTGTGTGTGTGTGTATATATGTTGTGTGTGTATATGCTGTATGTGTGTGTATTTTGTGTGTGTATATGGTGTGTGTATATGCATGTCATTTACTATCAATGCCAATTTTGTTAACGCTTTATTATTTTTCTTAAAGGGAAATGAAACCAAAAATTTTCTTTCATGATTCAGATACAGAAAACAATTTTAAACAACTTTCCAATTTACTTATATTATTTAATTTGCTTCCTTTTCTTGTTATCATTTGGTGAAAGGTTTATCTAGGTAAGCTCAGGAGCAGCAAAGAACCTAGGTTCTTGCTGCTGATTGGTGGCTGCATATATATACAGATTGTCATTGGCTCACCCATGTGTTCAGTTAGAAACCAGTAGTGCATTGCTGCTCCTTCAACAAATGATACCAAGAGAATGAAACAAATTAGATAATGGAAGTAAATTAGAAAGTTGTTTAAAATTGTATTCTCTATCTGAATCATGAAATACATTTTTTTCGTTTCATGACCCTTTAATGTACGTCATTACTTTGTAATATTTCTTTTTCTCTGAAAAAATTATTAAAAATAAAAAACTTTTAAAAAAAGGTGTATTTAAATGAACACTTTATGAAAATATCTAAAGAAAATATATACTTCTGTATTTGAGAAACATTTTATTTTATAGAAAAATAAAACTCTTCATTCAAGGTCCTGCGCCATCTGGTGGTGAAAAGAGAGGCTGGGAAACAACAGCAAACAAAGAACCAGGTTCAAGTCTGGGCATGGCCATAACACAGATAAAACATGTGGTTTAAAATAATCTTCCAATTTACTTCTACAATCTAATTTGTTTGGTTCACTTGGTATCCTTTGTTTAAAGCATACTTAGGTAGGCTCAGGAGCAGCGACGCACTGCTAGGAACTAGCAGCTGTGCTGATTGGTGGCTGCACATATATGCCTCCTGTCATTGGATCACATGATGTGGTCAGTTAGCTCTCACTAGTGCATTGCTGCAGCTTCAGCATCAGATACCAAGAGAATTAAAGGGATGGTAATCTCTTCAATATAAATTTAAAAAAAATTTAAGTTCATGCCATAATTTTTCTCAAAACCTCTTTTTTAAAAATACTTCTATTAAATTCATTCTTTTAAATTTCATCTATTATCTTATAGATTATGCTCCCCTGTCGGCCCCCTCTTTGCTCTGTTTTATTTTTTCTAGACGTGCAATTAGTTTCGGCCGAATTTAGTTTTTAGCCGAATTTTAACTGATTCGGAGTTCCAGATGAATCTGAATTTCCGAATCGGCAGCATAACTGAAATGCCGAAAAATTCTGAAAACAAATAAATCAGTTTCTGAATTTTCGTATCCATTCTTCATATTCATTGTAATCTAAACCGCTGTCCCCCCCACATTACAACCTATTAACCCCTAAACCGCTGTCCCCCCACATCGCCAACACTAAATAATTCTGTTAATCCCTAAACCTCTGCACCCCCACATCACCAACACTAAATAAAGCTATTAACTCCTAAACCGCCGCCCCCACAACGCCAACACAAAATAAAGCTATTAAATCCTAAACCGCTGCCCCCCCACATTGTAATCACTAATAAAATGTATTAACCCCTAATACGCCACCCCTTCACATCGCATTAATTAAAGTATTAACCACCTAATGAAAGTATTAACACCTAAACCGCCATCCCCCCACATAGCCAACATTAAATAAACCTATTAACTCCTAAAAAGTTAGGAAATTCTATTGGCTGATTTAAATAGCCAGAATTTCAGTAGCTTTCATCCTATTGGCTAATTTGAACAGCCAATAGGATTTCAGTAACCCTCATCCTATTGGCTGATTTGAATTTCAAAAATCAAACCAGCCAATAGGAATGCAAGGGACGCCATTTTGAAAAAGCTCCCTTGCACTGAAGATTTAGTGTACACGTTGACCATATGAAGAGGATGCTCTGCGATGGATGTCTTCAAGAATGGACCCGCTCCACGCCGCCGGGATGAAGATAGAAGACGCCGCCTGGATGGATGAAGATCTCGCTGCCACCTCGATGTCCGGACATTAGAAACTGTAAGTGGATCGTCTGGGTTTTTTTTTTTTAGATTAGGGTTTGGGCTTTTTTTTAAAAGAGCTGAATGCCCTTTTACAGGTAATATAAAAGAGCTGAATGCCTTTTTAAGGGTAATTCCCATATAAATGCACTTTTCAGGGCAACGGGTAGCTTAGGTTTTTGTTAGAGTTATGTTTTTTTTTATTTTGGGGGGTTGGGTGGGTGGTGGGTTTTACTGTTTGGGGTCTTTGGATTTTTTTTTACAGGTAAAAAAGGTGATTTCTTTTGGGCAATGCCCTACAAAAGGCCATTTTAAGGGCTATTGGTAGTTTATTGTAGGCTAGGGATTTTTTTATTTTGGGGGGCTTTTTCATTTTTATAGAGCTATTAGATTAGGTGTAATTGTTTTTATTTTGGATAATTTTGTTTGTTATTTTTCGTAATTTATTATTTGTTATTTTTTGTAATTTAGTGTTTCTTTTTTTGTAATGAAGTATTTTTTGTTGTTGTAATTTTAGACTTAATTTTTTTTAGTAGTGTTAGTTTTTTTAATGTTTAATTTAGTTTATTTAATTGGTAGTTATTTTAATTTTAGTATAATAGCTTAATTTATAGTTTAAACAGGTTTTTTAATTTCACAGGTAAGTTTTTATTTATTTTAAGATAGGGATATTGTAATTTTAATTTAAAGTTAGAGGGTTGTTAGGTTTAGGGGTTAATAGTTTTATTTAGTTTTTTGCGATTTTGGGGCTGGCGGTTTAGGGGTTAATAGGTTTATTTAGTGGTGGTGATGTGGGAGGCCAGAGGTTTAGGGGTTAATAACTTTATTTAGTGGCGGCTATATCGGGAGGGGCAGAATAGGGGTTAATAGCTTTATTATAGTGTCGGTGATGTTGGGGTGCGGGGGAATAGGGGTTAATAACTTTATTACAGTGGCAGCGATGTAGGGGAGTGGCAGAATAGGGGTTAATAACTTTTATTACTGGCGGTGATGTTGGGAGCGGCATATTAGGGGTGGCGGAATAGGGGTTAATAGTAGTTCATGGGTGTTAGTGTACTTTGTAGCATTTTAGTTATGAGTTTAGTGAAAGATTTTTGTTGCGCAAAACTCATAACTACTGCTCTCAGATGGCGGAACGGATCGTGTCGGTATAGGCTGGAATGCAAGCATTTTAGCCTCACCGCACAACCTGTAATTAGGGATGGGCGAATGTTTCTAAAAATTCGAAATTTAAAACGAATTTTGATACATTTGTTCGTTCGAATCAAATTTCGAATGTTTATATAACATTCTAACATTCTATTTTTGAATTTTCATTTTGGAATTTTTCAATAAAATTCGAAAATATTAGTTCGAATAATAGAATGTTTAGCTATGTATTCATTGAATTTTGAAATGTAATATTCGAATTCGAATGTGACATTCGAATTTGAATGTGACATTCAAATTTGAAATAGTATTTCTAGTCTACAACTGTGTTTAATAAATGTAATATTCGAATTCGAATGCTATATTCGAATTTGAATGTCACATTCGAATTTGAAATAGTATTTCTAGTCTAATACTGTGTTTTATAAATGTAATATTCAAATTCGAATGTGACATTCAATTCGAATGTGATATTCAATTCGAATGTGACATTCGAAATAGTGTTTCTAGTCTACAATTGTGTTTTACAAATGTAATATTCGAATTTGAATGTGATATTCGAATGTAACATTCAAATTCAAATGTGACATTCGAATTCAAATGTGACATTCCAAAACTGTAAAAAACATTCGAAAATTGAATTTTTAAGAATATTCGTTCTTATCAACATTCTATTATGTAAATTGAATTTCTACAATAACATTCGTTCTAACATTCGGATATAAACACATTCGCCCACCCCTACCTGTAATACCGGTGCTATGGAAATCCCGCACAAAAACTAAAAACTAACATTACTAAAAATAATAAAACCGAACATTACAAAAAAAAATAAAACTACAATTACAAAAAATAATAAGCACTAAAACTACAAAAAAGAAAAAAACTACCATTACTAAAAATAACAAACGAAATTATCCAAAATAATAAAAATTATTCCTATTCTAATACCCCCGTTAAAAAAAACAACCCCAAAATAAAAAAAACCCTAATCTATAATAAACTACCAATAGCCCTTAAAAGGGCCTTTTGTAGGGCATTGTCCTAAAGTTAACTGCTCTTTTGCCAATAAATTAAACCAAATACCCCCTAACATTACAACCCCCCACCCCCAAAATAAAAAAACCTAACTAAAAAAAAACAATATATCATATAAAAAGAAATAGACTGCTCAGTCATAAATGCTGTAATATATATAAAGTGAAAGTTCAGAGGTGAAACCGACTCTATCCAAGAGTCCCACTAATGCGGATGTCACCTAAACTGTAAAATATCCAAGTGAAATAGATCAAACAAGAGGACTCACCCGATTATAACCCTCTCGGTGCGGTATTGATTCCTTGTATCGTTTTGCAGGTATTCAGAGCAAACATGTATCCACCGGGCATTAGTATGCATACAGGGCTTTAATCCAGGGCCTCACAGAATATCAGTATAATTCCGGTCTGGCTGCTAATACTAACACTGTTGCTGGGGGCTCTCCATACCCCTATATAAGCAAAGTCACAAATAGAAACAGGTATCGCAACAGTGTAGTAATAATATGGAAGAGAGATGTGCAGGTAAAAACGTAATTTAATACATGTTACAGAGCGTACATACAAAATTTCAGGCACAGCAAACAAACCCCGCTGACGCGTTTCCCGCTTCACAAGCGGTTCATCAGAGCTGGGAAAGAAGTGTCATAGGCAGCTGTTAAATCTCAGGTAACAAATCTGAATAGCCAATTAGCAGACAGAAGTCTCACCTCTGACCTAACCTTTTACACTCCATATACTTCTAAGCATTAACTTTCTTGCAGCAACATAAGAAATGTTACAATATCATTATAAACATCACATAATAGCATTACAAGTTAAGACTAAATAGAACACCTCTATTAAAATGAGTTAAATCAAAGTAAAGAATATCGGAACCCTGAAAACAAAATGTTAAGCGAAACTTGTTACATTTAAATCACATGTTACACATTAAAGTAGCCAAAAAGATATAAAAGTTAAATGCAAACTTAATTATATTACGGCAAATGTGGATACATGTCATAATGTCACAACTTAGCAAAAATAAGGAGAGAAAACACATTGAACTAATCTTAATAATAAAAGATCAATCTTTGTATAGTAGTTACTATATTAAATGGACATATTCATAAAACTAAGCATCTATAAATAATTTGATGTCACTAATTTTATTTATTCCTAGTGGGGAACCCGTTTTGAGGGTGTAGATCCAATAAATTTCTCTTTTGCTCAAGATCTTATATCTATCACCTCCTCTGATGTTAGTTTTAACCTGTTCAATACCTTGAAACCGAAAATACCTGAATTTATCAATATGTTCTACCTTATCACCTGTTTACACTGTAATTTTCAATATGTAGGTCTTACCTCTAGGGGCTTGAAGGACAGGATTCGGGAACATCTTTTGTCCCTAGAGGCGGAGGTACCCAAAACTCCAGTGGCCAAGCATTTTTTTGAACATATTGATAAATTCAGGTATTTTCGGTTTCAAGGTATTGAACAGGTTAAAACTAACATCAGAGGAGGTGATAGATATAAGATCTTGAGCAAAAGAGAAATTTATTGGATCTACACCCTCAAAACGGGTTCCCCACTAGGAATAAATAAAATTAGTGACATCAAATTATTTATAGATGCTTAGTTTTATGAATATGTCCATTTAATATAGTAACTACTATACAAAGATTGATCTTTTATTATTAAGATTAGTTCAATGTGTTTTCTCTCCTTATTTTTGCTAAGTTGTGACATTATGACATGTATCCACATTTGCCGTAATATAATTAAGTTTGCATTTAACTTTTATATCTTTTTGGCTACTTTAATGTGTAACATGTGATTTAAATGTAACAAGTTTCGCTTAACATTTTGTTTTCAGGGTTCCGATATTCTTTACTTTAATTTAACTCATTTTAATAGAGGTGTTCTATTTAGTCTTAACTTGTAATGCTATTATGTGATGTTTATAATGATATTGTAACATTTCTTATGTTGCTGCAAGAAAGTTAATGCTTAGAAGTATATGGAGTGTAAAAGGTTAGGTCAGAGGTGAGACTTCTGTCTGCTAATTGGCTATTCAGATTTGTTACCTGAGATTTAACAGCTGCCTATGACACTTCTTTCCCAGCTCTGATGAACCGCTTGTGAAGCGGGAAACGCGTCAGCGGGGTTTGTTTGCTGTGCCTGAAATTTTGTATGTACGCTCTGTAACATGTATTAAATTACGTTTTTACCTGCACATCTCTCTTCCATATTATTACTACACTGTTGCGATACCTGTTTCTATTTGTGACTTTGCTTATATAGGGGTATGGAGAGCCCCCAGCAACAGTGTTAGTATTAGCAGCCAGACCGGAATTATACTGATATTCTGTGAGGCCCTGGATTAAAGCCCTGTATGCATACTAATGCCCGGTGGATACATGTTTGCTCTGAATACCTGCAAAACGATACAAGGAATCAATACCGCACCGAGAGGGTTATAATCGGGTGAGTCCTCTTGTTTGATCTATTTCACTTGGATATTTTACAGTTTAGGTGACATCCGCATTAGTGGGACTCTTGGATAGAGTCGGTTTCACCTCTGAACTTTCACTTTATATATATTACAGCATTTATGACTGAGCAGTCTATTTCTTTTTATATGATATATTGATATTATACTCTCCATAGAGACTGGCATCAGGATATTTTTGCGTGTATTTTTCCAAGTTACGAATAATAATATTATAATGGCTGCAGCTATGGATACGGCTAGGAGAGAGAGATTTGCTAAATTATTTAAAGGCACAGCAACTAGTGAAAATAAAGTTGAATTAGGAACCCTTTTTTCAAATAAGGAGAAAATACATATTAAAGAACTTAAGTTGTGGTGGGACATAGAATTTTTGGAATGCTATTTGGAGGAGAAAAAAATACCACGAGGTCTAAGAATGAAAAAATTTCCAGCATTTCATAAAGATTTCCCTGAGTTTATGCAAGATTGGAATCAGTCCCTGTCAGATTGTTCACTAATCCTAATGGAGAAACTTGTAAAGTTTAAAAAAGAACAAAGAGAAGCAATATTGACAGAGATTGAAGATTTGGATAAAGATCTAGAGAGTTTTAAAGATGATGAGAGAATGTTGCCCTTTCAGAAACAACTTGATGACACACTGGAGAAACTGAGTACTGAATTATCTGACAGTAAATTTAAGAAATATGAGAGAGACACAAAAGACTATGAACTTGGGATAGTTTATAGCTGGAGCTCGGATAGGAAACAACAGAGAAATAAACAAAAGCTCAATAATAAGAATAAGAACAAGAATAAAAATCAACGAAAAGTGACTTTCTCCAGCTTTGAGAGTGCAACAGGCTGCAGTGACTCTAGTAATACTTCAACCTCAGTATTAACACCTTCAACCACAACAGAATCACTGCCATCTACTTCAACTCCAGTGAGAACAACAGCGATCAATGAAAAGATCCTGGGAGCAAAGCCAAAAAACGGCAAGTTGCAAATGGAACATTCAAAAAAGGAGAAGGTGGTGGTGATACCTGTAGAGGGAGCCGAAGTCATACAGAGCGTACCCAGGTATCCAAGTCGAAGAACACAATGGAAGAAGAACAGCAACAAGAACATCAAGTAATCAATTTATCATCTTAAACTCTGAGTCCATATGAGAAGTCTGTTTTATCTAAGGGACTTGGCTTCTCTCCTGCAAGGGACTTCAGCTTATTTGATACTATGCTGGACATTAACAAGTTCATTCGTAAAATAACTTTAAAGAAGCACTTTTCCAATAGTGTTGAAACTCAGGATTTTACTGATGAAGATATGAGAGACACGATTACCATTAGTGACAATTGTAATTTCAAGGAATTGTGTGATGTTGCAACACTGTGTGAGTTACAAAGTGTTGATTCTTGTTCAGGAGTTGTTTTCAAACAACAACCAATGTTGAAATCTAAGTCAAGTACTTTTTATCCTGTACAGGCTCGTAATGATGTGATTGAATTGTTTCATTCAATTCTTGAACAAGATTTAGTGGAATTATCTTTGAAACTAAGTAATGACACAACCAAAAATACCTCCAAGTACAGTAATCTGAATAAAAAGGAGATCTTTGCATTGAACCAATTGAGTTCTAATTCGAATCTGATGATAGTCAACTCAGATAAGGGGGGCTCTGTAGTTGTGTTAGATAAGGTAGACTACAATAATGAAGTATATCGCCAGTTAAGTGATGTTGAAACATATAAAAAACTCACTTTTAATCCTACCATTAAATTTCAAAGAGAGCTAGAACATCTATTGGATTTAGGAATAGATAATGCAGTATTCACAGGTAAGATAGCTGACTCAATTTTTGTTGAACATCCGAGAGTACCAGTGTTTAAATACTTACCTAAAACACATAAGTCTCTAGTCAATCCCCCAGGGAGACCAATAATTTCAGCGATTGGCTCCCTGGGGGAGAGATTGGGCCAATGGGTAGACGCACAGCTACAGCCAATAGTTCAATCATTACCTGGGTTTTTGAGAGACACTAAACATTTACTTAGATCCATACAACAGTTTGAATGGAAGGAGGATTATGTTTTTTCCACAATAGATGCAGTTTCTTTATATTCATGCATACCGCATGAGCAAGGTTTAAAAGCTGTACAGAGAATGCTTGTCAGATATTCTGGGTATGATGACAGATTAATTGATTTTATATTGGAAGCTATCTCATTTTTACTACACCATAACTACTTTATGTATAATGGTGAGTTCTATCTGCAACTTAGAGGGACAGCGATGGGGGCAAAATTTGCCCCCTCGTATGCCAATTTATATCTAGCTGATTTTGAAACCAGAAAGATTTTTGGAAATGAGAATTCTTATAAAGATAATATTAAGTTATATACCAGATATATCGATGATATTTTGATAATTTGGGGAGGTGAAGAAAGTAATTTGAAGTACTTTGTTGATGATCTTAACTCAAATGACAACAACTTAAGTTTCACTTATAATACATCTAGAGATAATATACCATATCTAGATGTACTGATAGGACACAAAGATGAATCAATTATCACTGAAGTTTATAGGAAAGAAATATCCGGGAATACTATTCTCAGAGCAGATTCATCACATCCCAGACATCTGAAAAAGGGGATCCCTAAAGGACAGTACATCAGGTTAATGCGTAATTGTAGCTCTTTGGATATGTATTGGAAACATGCTGGAGATTTGACTTCACGTCTGGTAGAAAGAGGTTATAATGTAAGAGAGTTAGATGATATTGCTACATTGGTGTCTGGCTTTGACAGAAGTAAATTACTCAAGGATAAACAAAAAACTAGATACAATGCCAGAAATCAGAGTAGCAATGTTGTTAACTTTATAACCAAATACAGCAATCAATATCATGCAATATGCAATATTATCAAGAGAAGGTTACCCCTTTTAGATATGGATGATGATTTGAGATATCTGTCGAAAAATTGTAATTTTATCTCCTATAGGTCAGATACCATAGGTGATAGAATAAACAAAAACTCAGGTTCACACTCCAATACTAAAGCAACTATACAGACGGGTAAAACCAACAATTGGCTTTCCAAAAAATGTGGCTTTTACAAGTGTGGTGTGAGGCCTTGTAAAAGTTGTGATTTTGCTATGGTAGGAGACACTTTTCAGTCCACGAACACTAGTAAAATATACAATATTCAGGGACGTATTAATTGCAGTTCAAACTTTGTTGTCTACCTTATCACCTGTTTACACTGTAATTTTCAATATGTAGGTCTTACCTCTAGGGGCTTGAAGGACAGGATTCGGGAACATCTTTTGTCCCTAGAGGCGGAGGTACCCAAAACTCCAGTGGCCAAGCATTTTTTTGAACATATTGATAAATTCAGGTATTTTCGGTTTCAAGGTATTGAACAGGTTAAAACTAACATCAGAGGAGGTGATAGATATAAGATCTTGAGCAAAAGAGAAATTTATTGGATCTACACCCTCAAAACGGGTTCCCCACTAGGAATAAATAAAATTAGTGACATCAAATTATTTATAGATGCTTAGTTTTATGAATATGTCCATTTAATATAGTAACTACTATACAAAGATTGATCTTTTATTATTAAGATTAGTTCAATGTGTTTTCTCTCCTTATTTTTGCTAAGTTGTGACATTATGACATGTATCCACATTTGCCGTAATATAATTAAGTTTGCATTTAACTTTTATATCTTTTTGGCTACTTTAATGTGTAACATGTGATTTAAATGTAACAAGTTTCGCTTAACATTTTGTTTTCAGGGTTCCGATATTCTTTACTTTGATTTAACTCATTTTAATAGAGGTGTTCTATTTAGTCTTAACTTGTAATGCTATTATGTGATGTTTATAATGATATTGTAACATTTCTTATGTTGCTGCAAGAAAGTTAATGCTTAGAAGTATATGGAGTGTAAAAGGTTAGGTCAGAGGTGAGACTTCTGTCTGCTAATTGGCTATTCAGATTTGTTACCTGAGATTTAACAGCTGCCTATGACACTTCTTTCCCAGCTCTGATGAACCGCTTGTGAAGCGGGAAACGCGTCAGCGGGGTTTGTTTGCTGTGCCTGAAATTTTGTATGTACGCTCTGTAACATGTATTAAATTACGTTTTTACCTGCACATCTCTCTTCCATATTATTACTACACTGTTGCGATACCTGTTTCTAAAAAAAAACAAACCTACCCATTGCCCCGAAAAGAGCATTTGTATGGGCATTGCCCTTAAAAGGACATTCAGCTCTTTTTCAGCCCATTAAAAATAAAAAATAAACCTAATCTAAAAAAAAACCAAACCCCAAAACCCCCCAAAAACTAACACTAACCCCAAAATCGGTACTCACCATTGCTCACCATCGGTAATCACCATGGATGAAGATGGAGCTGCCTGGATGAAGATGTTTCGCCGCTGGTGTGAAAATCTTTCCCCGGACTTCAGCAATGGTGAGTACGGATTTTGGGGTCAGTGTTAGTTTTTTTGGGGGGGAGGTGTTTTTTTTTTTTTTAGATTAGGGCTTTTTTATTTTTAATGGGCTGAAAAAGAGCTCAATGTCCTTTTAAGGGCAATGCCCATACAAATGCCCTTTTTGGGGCAATGGGTAGATTGTTTTTTTTTGTTGTTAGTTTTTTTATTTTGGGGGGTTGTAATGTTAGGGGGTATTTGGTTTAATTTATTTGCAAAAGAGCTGTTAACTTTAGGGCAATGCCCTACAAAAGGCCCTTTTAAGGGCTATTGGTAGTTTATTTAGCGATAATTTTTTTAATTGATTTTTTTTTTAAACGGGGGTATTCGAATAGGAATCATTTTTATTATTTTAGATAGTTTAGTTTGTTATGTTTTGTATTGGTAGTTTTTTTTATTATTATTATTTTTTTTTTTTTTAAACAAGTAATGTTAGTTTTTTTTGTTTAAGCTTAGGTTTTATTTTTATGTCTCAGGTAAGTTTGTATTTATTTTAACTAGGTAGTTTAATTTAGGTGTATTTTAATTATGTTAAAGTTAGGGGGTGTTAGGTTTAGGGGTTAATAGTTTAATTTAGGTAGTATAGTGTTTATTTTTTGTAATGAAGTATTTTTTGTTGTTGTAATTTTAGACTTAATTTTTTGTAGTAGTGTTAGTTTTTTTTAATGTTTAATTTAGTTTATTTAATTGGTAGTTATTTTAATTTTAGTATAATAGCTTAATTTATAGTTTAAACAGGTTTTTTAATTTCACAGGTAAGTTTTTATTTATTTTAAGATAGGGATATTATAATTTTAATTTAAAGTTAGATGGTTGTTAGGTTTAGGGGTTAATAGTTTTATTTAGTTTTTTGCGATGTTGGGGCTGGCGGTTTAGGGGTTAATAGGTTTATTTAGTGGTGGTGATGTGGGAGGCCAGAGGTTTAGGGGTTAATAACTTTATTTAGTGGCGGCTATGTCAGGAGCGGCGGAATAGGGGTTAATAGCATTATTATAGTGTCGGTGATGTTGGGGTGCGGGAGAATAGGGGTTAATAACTTTATTATAGTGGCAGCGATGTAGGGGAGTGGCAGAATAGGGGTTAATAACTTTTATTACTGGCGGTGATGTTGGGAGCGGCATATTAGGGGTGGCGGAATAGGGGTTAATAGTAGTTTATGGGTGTTAGTGTACTTTGTAACATTTTAGTTATGAGTTTAGTGAAACATTTTTTGTTGCGCAAAACTCATAACTACTGCTCTCAGATGGCAGAACAGATCGTGTCTGTATAGGCTGGAATGCAAGCATTTTAGCCTCACCGCACAACCTGTAATTAGGGATGGGCGAATGTTTCTAAAAATTTGAAATTTAAAATGAATTTTGATACATTCATTCGTTCAAATCGAATTTCAAATGTTTATATAACATTCTAACATTCTATTTTCGAATTTTCGTTTTCGAATTTTTCAATAAAATTCGTAGAATGTTTAGCTATGTATTCATTCAATTTTGAAATGTAATATTCGAATTAGAATGTGACATTCAAATTTGAAATAGTATTTCTAGTCTACAACTGTGTTTAATAAATGTAATATTCGAATTCGAATGCTACATTCGAATTCGAATGTCACATTTGAATTTGAAATAGTATTTCTAGTCTAATACTTTGTTTTAAATGTGATATTCGATTCGAATGTGACATTCAAATTCGAAATAGTATTTCTAGTCTAATACTGTGTTTTATAAATGTAATATTCGAATTTGAATGTGACATTCAATTCGAATGTGATATTCAATTTGAATGTAACATTCAAAATAGCGTTTCTAGTCTACAATTGTGTTTTATAAATGTAATATTCGAATTTGAATGTGATATTCGAATGTAACATTCGAATTCGAATGTGACATTCGAAAACTGTAAAAAACGTTCTTATCAACATTCTATTATGTAAATCGAATTTCTACAATAACATTCGTTCTAACATTTGAATTCGGATATAAATACATTCGCCCATCCCTACCTGTAATACCGGTGCTATGGAAATCCCGCGCAAAAACTAAAAACTAACATTACTAAAAATAATAAAACCGAACATTACAAAAAAAATAAAACTACAATTACAAAACATAATAAACACTAAAACTACAAAAAAGAAAAAAACTACTATTACAAAAAATAACAAACGAAATTATCCAAAATAATAAAAATTATTCATATTCTAATACCCCCGTTAAAAAAAACAACCCCAAAATAAAAAAAACCCTAATCTATAATAAACTACCAATAGCCCTTAAAAGGCCAATAAATTAAACCAAATACCCCCTAACATTACAACCGCCCACCCCCAAAATAAAAAAACCTAAATAAAAAAAACTAACCTACCCATTGCCCCGAAAAGAGCATTTGTATGGGCATTGCCCTTAAAAGGACATACAGCTCTTTTTCAGCCCATTAAAAATAAAAAATAAACCTAATCTAAAAAAAAAAAACCCCAAAACTAACACTAACCCCAAAATCGGTACTCACCTTTGCTCACCATCGGTACTCACCATGGATGAAGATGGAGCTGCCTGGATGAAGATGGAGCTGCCTGGATGAAGATGTTTCGCCTCTGGGGTGAAAATCTTTCCCCGGACTTCAGCAATGGTGAGTACCGATTTTGGGGTTAGTGTTAGTTTTTTTGGGGAGGTGTTTTTTTTTAGATTAGGGCTTTTTTATTTTTAATGGGCTAAAAAAGAGCTCAATGCCCATACAAATGCCCTTTTCCTTTTTGGGGCAATGGGTAGATTGTTTTTTTTTTGTTAGTTTTTTTTATTTTGGGGGGTTGTAATGTTAGGAAGTATTTGGTTTAATTTATTTGGAAAAGAGCTGTTAACTTTAGGGCAATGCCCTACAAAAGGCCCTTTTAAGGGCTATTGGTAGTTTATTTATAGATTTTTTTAAATTTATTTATTTTTTTTAAACTGGGGTATTCGAATAGGAATCATTTTTATTATTTTAGATAGTTTCGTTTGTTGTTTTTTGTATTGGTAGTTTTTTTTTATTATTATTATTATTTTTTTAAACAAGTAATGTTAGTTATTTTTTTTGTTTAAGCTTAGGTTTTATTTTTATTTCACAGGTAAGTTTGTATTTATTTTAACTAGGTAGTTTAATTTAGGTGTATTTTAATTATGTTAAACCCCTAATTATGTTAAAATGTTTAACTCCTATCCCGCCGCTCCCAGACCCCGCCGCAACCTAAATAAAGTTATTAACCCCTATTCCGCCACTCCCGGACCCCACCGCAACCTAAATAAACGTATTAACCCCTATTCTGCCGCTCCCGGACCCCGCCGCCACTAAATAAACATATTAACCCCTAAACCTCTGGCCTCCCACATCACTACCATTAACTAAACCTATTAACCCCTAAACCGCAGGCCCCCCACATTGCCATAAACTAAATTAAGCAATTAACCCCTAAACCTAATAACCCGCTAACTTTACATTAAAATTACAACATCCCTATCTTACCTGTAGAATTAAAAGAAACTATTCTAAACTATTAATTAACCTACCCTAACTATTATAATACAATTAAATTAAACTAGTAATTAAATTAAATATATTACATTAAAAAACCCTAACCCTACTCAAATTATTTAAATCTACTATTAAAAATTACTAAATTACAAAAAAAAACACAGTATCAAAAATAAAAAAGAATTACACCTAATCTAATAGCTCTATCAAAATAAAAAAGCACCCCCAAAATAAAAAAAACCCTAGCCTACAATAAACTACCAATGGCCCTTAAAAGGGTCTTTTGCAGGGCATTGCCCCAAAGAAATCAGCTCTTTTACCTGTAAAATAAAAAAATACAAACCGCCCCCAATAGTAAAACCCACCACCCAACCAACCAACCCCCCAAATAAAAAGCCTATCTCAAAAAACCTAAGCTCCTCATTGCCCTGAAAAGGGCATTTGTATGGGTATTACCCTTAAAAGGGCATTTCGCTCTTTTACCTACCCAGACCCTACTCTAAAAATAAAACCCACCCAAAAAACACTTAAGTTCCGCTTGAAGGATCCATCCAGTCGGCAAGAAGTCTTCATCGGGGCGGCAAGAAGTCTTCATCCAGGCGGCCTCTTCCATCTTCATCCATCCGGCGAATTCTTCATCCATGCGGCCTCTTCTATCTTCATCCATCCGGCGCGGAGCGGGTCCATCCTGAAGACATCCGGCATGGAGCTCCTCTTTAATACAGTCGCCGCCGTAAACTGTAACTTGAATGTGCAAGTGACGGCACCCAAGATGGCGTCCCTTGCATTCCTATTGGCTGAAAGGTTCCAATCAGCCAATAGGATTAGAGCTGCTAACATCCTATTGGCTGTTCCAATAGTTTAATTGAATTGTAGAATAATAGTTAGGGTAGGTCAATTAATAGTTAAGAATAGTTTATTTTAATTCTACAGGTAAGTTTTAATTTATTATAAGATAGGGATTTTGTAATTTTAATGAAAAGTTAGCGGGTTGTTAGGTTTAGGGGTTAATAGCTTAATTTAGTTTATGGCGATGTGGGGGGCTGTCAATTTAGGGGTTAATAGGTTTAGTTAATGGTAGTGATGTGGGAAGTCAGAGGTTGAGGGGTTAATACGTTTATTTAGTGGCGGCGGGGTCCGGGAGCGGCGGGATAGGGGTTAATACATTTATTTAGTGGTGGCGGGGTCTGGGAGCGGCTGGATAGGGGTTAATAACTTTATTTAGTGGCGGCGGTGTCAGAGAGCGGCAGAATAGGGGTTAACAACATTATGTAGGTGGCGGCGATGTCGGGGCGGCAGATTAGGGGTGTTTAGACTCGGGGCTTATGTTAGGGTGTTAGGTGTAAATGTAACTGGTTTTCTACCATATAAATCTATGGGATATCTGGCAGCATCGAACATAAGCTTTCGCTACTTTCAGACTCCCATTGATTCCTAAGGCATCCGCGGCCTCCAGGGTGGCGGATTGAAAACCAGGTACACTGGTCCGGAATAGCCGCAAGCGTACCTGTTAACTATTTGATAACTTGAAAAAGTGTCAGATAGTGCCAAATGTGTATTTGGAACATCTGTAATGACGTAAGCATCGATCTGTGTCAGATTGAGACCGGCGGATCGTATGTTACGTCACAGATTTCAACTTTTGCCGGTCTGTAGGCTTTGATAACTAGGTCGAATCAAGCTCGCCACAATTACGCTGCGGAATTCCAGGGTATTTGCGGTTGACGGCTTGATAAATATCACCCTCTATCTGAATCATGAAAGAAAACTTTTGGATATCATGTCCCTTTACCTTAACATAACTAATATGCTGAAACAAAATTATTTATTTAACTAATGAAAATTAAACAATTTTTTTCGCGCCGCACATGACTAATTTTTTTCACTTTCTTTCTGCCCTATCAAAAGCTCAGTCATCTGGCCCATTAAACAATATGTATTTCATTACAAGTATGCATAGTAGCCACAGTCTGTCAGTGCTTGTCATCACAAATTGCGTGCTTGTTACTTTTGTGCACGAGTGGCACAAGAAAGGTGATTCCTTATTTGCCTAAAGTAAGCATTGAATCACAGCTATGGATTGATGCTTATCTCTCTTTTTTGTTGTTGTTGTTGCAAAGGCTTTATTTATTTTTTCCATGAGCAAAGCATAATTAATTTTTTTAAAAATTTTACTTCACAATAAATGTTCTTTTCGTCCACCTATATTATCACTGATCAGTCTAGTAACGTTTACAGCAGTCCCGCCTGCTGTACACGTCACAATATGTAGGGCGTTCACAGCTACTGAACGCTTGTCACTATGCTATCGTGTGCACTCTTTTTTCTTTACAATTGCGCATAAGTAGGCCAATCAGCTTTACTCTAAACTGACTGGAGCTTTTCTGACTAGCTAAACACCTGTTACTACAAGGGAGTGATCAAGCTCACCTAGTAAAAGGTGTTCACAAGTGCCTTATATTCTACCCGTTCTGCAAAGTAAACAGATAATCTTCTAATCCTCTGTTTACTTTGCAGAACGGGTAGAATATAAGGGGCTTGTGTTTAGTCAGTCAGAAATGTTTCAGTCAGTTTAGAGTAGAGCTAATTGGACTATGTATGCGCAATTGTAAGAAAAAAGCAAGAAAGAAAAAAAAAAAAGAGCACATGCTAGCATAGTGACAAGTGTTCAGTAGCCGTGAACGCTCTACCCATAGTGACGTGTACAGCGGGTGGGACAGCTGTTCACGTCACTGCACTTCTGAAGGAGTACGTTTGGAGGGGCAGAGCAAATAATTTCCCATCAACTAAATGCTTTCTAATACACTTAACTACACTGTGTATTAGCGCACACGCTAATATATTGAAAAGGGTACAGTTGATGGAAACCTATAAATTGATTGAAAAGCCTAGAAGAAAAGAATTAAAGTTGATGATATGATGGACAGCACAGATACAAGTGCATTTCAATCTCCCTAAATTAACTGCAAACATGCTACACTTTCTTATATCTGCATTAACCTTTTCCTCCCTTCTCCTTAAAGTCACAGCTCTTCCTTTCACAAACAGCACTCAGACAATTCATATTTCTCCTTCTCTTCTATCTTCCCCACTCTACAACACACATGAACTATATTCCTATCTTACATCCCTCAGCCAGCCATGCTTCACTGATTCTGAACTTAAACACTTGCATAAGACAAATTCTCATCTCCTTTCGCTCACCATATTTCTTCTTCTTGCAGCTGGGGATGTCTCACCAAACACAGGTCCACCCTCTGGTTCCCTCAATTCACTACCCCAAATGACACCTCATACACCTTGCCCACGTAACCCTCTAAACCTCATTAACTGCACCTCTGTTAGTACACCCCAATTATCTTGTGTGCCCTTTGGAATGCACCCTCTGTATGCAATAAGCTTACATCTATTCACAACCTATTTATTTCACGTTCACTTAACCTGTTAGCCCTCACTGAAACTTGGCTTTCCTCCTCTAACACAACTGCTGTAGCCTCTTTGTCCTATAGCGGCCTGCACTTCAGTCACACTCCCAGACCAGGAGACAAACAAGGAGGGGGAGTAGGAATTCTCCTGTCTCCACATAGTACCTTTCACTGGATTCCTTCAACCCTCCTCTTTCCTTCTCATCTTTTAAAGTTCATGCTATCCGCCTCTTCTCCCCAGTAGCTCTTCGTGTTACAGTTATCTATCGGCTTCCACATTTTCTCTCTTGTAATGTTCTTATCTCATCTTAGGGGACTTCAACATACCCATTGATAATCCTAACATGCCTGCTGCCTCTAAACTTCTATCCCTTACCACCTCTTTTGGTGTGTCCCAGTGGACAACATCTCCAACCCACTGTGAAACAACTCCAAAGACCTAGTCTTCACTAATCTCTGTGCCGTTTTCAACTTCCTTAACTTCCCCTTTTCTCTCTCTGTCCACCATCTACTAACTTTCTCTCTTACTCTAGCTACTACATCTTTGCAAGCCCCCAAAAAACTGCTACCTTGCAGGAATTTAAATAACTTGGATCTCACAGACTTTTCCACTCAACTGAATCCTCTGCTCTCCAACATTTCATCCCTCTCTTGCCCAAACCTTGTGGCTTTACAGTATAATTCGGCACTAAAATCAACACTTGACAAAGCTGCACCCTCCACTCTTTGACGTACATCAATAACTGGATGGCAACTGTCGCACACCAAACAGACCAGATATCTTAACCGATGTTCACGGGCTGCTGAATGGCAGTGGAGGAAATCATGCACCTGTGCTGATTTCCGGCATTATAAATTCATCCTTAAGTACTACAACTCTGCGCTCAGCCTAGCCAAACAAGTTAATTTCTCCTCCCTTGTATCATATCACGCATCCAACCCCAGAAAGCTGTTCTCAACCTTTAACTCCCTTCTACGTCTGCTTTGCACCCCCGCACACTACCAACCTCACTGCTCAGATTATTGCTGATCACTTCAAACATAAAATTGACACCATTAGAAAAGATATCTGCACCTCACACCCCTCAAACCCAGCAATCTTACCTGTAGCGGTACTCCACTAGGGGTCTCCCTTCCCCTGTCCAAACCCAGGGATGGCAACCGGATAGTGGGACCAGAGCTACAGTTGCTGAGACCGGGGTCAAGCCAGCAGCATCTCCCCCAGCTGGGCTGGTCTCAGTGGGATCCTGTGGTGACATAGCTTACTGACCTAGCTGTTATTAAAATCCCTTCCCCCAGATACACCTTTCTCTCTGAACTAAAGACACTCCCAATAGCCTTTGATTGGCATTTGATAAACCACTCCCTATTGAATTGGTGTATAAAAAACTGGAACACTATCTTTCTCTCTTCTTATCTTGTGCATGCTGAAAAGATGGCTGATGGTGGACACACTGGAGAATGTGGCTAAGTATATTACTATGATTATTTTAGCAGTGTTGGACAAACTGGGGTTATTGTAGTAAAGTTGCCCTGTATTAAATATTTGGAATGTTTTTGCTGTAAAATAGATGTGTATATATACCTGTAAATATTTCTCTTATTATTAACATATATTGATTCCAAATAAACTGTTTGGAAACAATGGAGACCCTCTCATAGAGTTTGTGTCACAACTTACTTGTATTGGTTTAGTGGTTTTACCATAGAGATTTAGTACTAAATTAGAATTATATTTAGTATAAAGTAAAAATATTTTAAATTAATAATAACCACATTTTGGCGGCCACGAAGTTGTAGAAAAATCCATATGCCAATTGATTTCGCAGGAATTAAAAAATATGTTGATTTAATTTTAGAATATTGCATATATAACATTTTTTATATATTTATTATTACAGAATAAATGCTGGGAGAGGATTGCTGGGACCTTCCTGATTAAACAGGACAGGGAACTTTTCACAGCAAAAGTAATTATTTAAAGATCTAGACGGTAATTAGCCATTTCAAGATCAGGTGCAGACCCCCAAAAACTATTATAACTTCAAAGCTTGTTAGAAAAGATAATGTGCCACAGTAGAGCTATATGAGTTACTGTGTAAAGATGGGGGATTTCAGCACTCTATAGAACTTAATTTTACCCAGTTAGGAGCTTGGCTGGAAGCTATTAAGAGACACATACACGGATGCACATAGGTTCAGATATCACGACAGGTTTATTTACAAAAGTAGCAAACATACTGAAAAGACATTTGCATCTTGTCTAGGTACTACAAAAATATATCCTAGCACAGAAATGGCATATCCTAACCCTTGACGAAAAAATAGCAGATAAGGTAGGACAATACCCACTGATGACAGCTAAGAAATCACCAAATCTTAAAGACAAATTAGTCAAAAGTAGATTCGTTAGATCACAGGTAGAGACCAACTGGCTAAATAAACGTCAACAGATTAAAGGTACCTATCCCTGTGGACATTGTGTCTATTGCCCATATATCTTAAAAAGTAAAACCTTCTGCACTCATACAGGCAAGAGTTTTGATATAAGATGCTTTGCAAATTGTAACACAGTAGGGGTTGTCTATCTCTTACAATGCTCCTGCCCTCTGTTCTATGTTGGAAAAACAAAAAGAATGTTCAAGGACAGAGTGCAGGAGCATAGGGACGACATTCTCTATGAAAGGGATACAAGTCTAGCTCGACACTTTAAGGAGGTACATAAAAGTAGCACTGTATCCTTAAAATTCATAGCAATTGATATAGGGATAACAAATGGAAGAGGTGGAGATGAAGATAAATGCCTACTTAGAAAAGAAGCCAGGTGGACATATACATTAAAAACAATGGCTCCTAATGGCCTAAATGAAAGAATATAATATGCCTCTTTCTTGGGCTAAGTGCGATATCTAAGGATAAATAAACTGATAAATTAAAAAAGGAGAGAAAGTAAAAAATGTTTACTCGTTTTGGAAAATCTTTTGAATCAATAAATACTCTATATCAGATAACAATTATTACTTTCCATTACAAATGATTGCTCTATCTATGCTTTTATTTCTCAGCTTAACCTAGTGTTATAAAAGATGGCGATATCCATATGGCGGAGCACGTGAGTTTGTGTATATTTGCGGCAGGCTTGGATACAATTGTATCAGATTTCATTCTCCTAACAATTGGTTAGTCTTTCTAGAGGTATGTTTGTTTAAAACCAATCTGGAATGTTTATTCACTGAGTTTGAACACACCCCCTTGAAAAGAATCCAATAATAGCAAGGAGATACAGGTGTCAGGTAGTCCTGATGAGGCCCTAGCTTTCGCTCAGCATTGTGGGGCGAAATGCGCGTCGACAGACATCTACTTACAGTCTACTCAAGTTCGGAAGACTTTCATGAAGGCGAACATCTGCTATCCGATGTAGTCAAGATCCCTATGAGCAAAGGTGACACGACTTTGAAAAGTGGAAGCAGTAAGCAGTTTCACGTCGGAAGTACCTGTCCCGACTCTGCATGTAACCTCATTATCCATACCCGAACCAGAGACTGAAGTTTTAAATTCCGGAGGAGAGCATTGGTGCAAATACCCAGACCGCTACTTACTGCAGTTTCCTGGAAAGCTGCATTTGTCGTTGGCTATATGCAACAACAGTCTGCAACAAAGTATCGTAACCCATGCTAGCTAGAGAGGACGTTCTTACCTCGGAGCCCTAGCACACAAGTCCTATTACAAAGGTCTGGATTACAAGCAAGGAAAAAGTTTTGAAAAATTTCCCTTTAAACACTCTTTTCTTTATTTGGAGCCTGGGCCCAGGCAGAAACGGACTCCTTATGAACCTGTGGGTTTTTTCATTTCTCTGAACCATAAGGAGGACTTTTAATCAGGTTGTATATATGATTATAGTCAATCTGTTTGGTTAATAGCTATTTCTCCCTGCTTTGCATGTATCGATTAAATGTTGCTACACTTGTTGCTGCTCCAGCAATATATTACGATAGATATTTTGTAACATTATCCCACTGCAGTGGTAGTAATATATATTTTTTTAGTACCTAGACAAGATGCAAATGTCTTTTCAGTATGTTTGCTACTTTATATATATATATATATATATATATATATATATATTTTTTTTTAAACGTTTTCTGAAGAAAATGCATGGTTTGGAAAACCTGTATTTCAGGTGGAATTGTCTGTATACATTTGCATTTGCATAGAGTTACATGGGGGGAGGGCTTCAGTTAAAGGAAATTTCTCATTTTAGAGCAAATAATACAATTGTGTGTTACTGCAAAATGTTTAAATTTAACTGCAGTAAAAGGTGGATTTAGTGTTTTATAGAGAAGTTTTTGTATTTAGTGCTGTATTTAGAGACATGATATTTACTTGTTGTCTTGGTCAAATCTAAATGTTTTTTTTTTTGTTTGTTTTTACAAACAAAAGCTTTACAGTACTTTGATCATAGCTGACATAGTAAGGTTAAAGTGATTGACTTCTGCCCCTTTATAAATGGAATATAATGTCCATTTTATAAAGATTGTAATTTTCTTGCACTATTTATTTATTTTTATTTTTTTATTTTTTTTCAAAGGATTAATTTCTGTGAATGTGTTACACCTAGAACTGTAGTTTTCCCTATACATATGTTAATGTAAATTCCTTCCTGTTAGGGGAAGGTGCAGGAGGTAGATGGCAAGGTATATTGTGAGAGTGTGACACACTACTTGGATTTAAAAGCACAAACATTTTTCAATTTGGTCTATATTTTAGGACTACAAATGTTTTTTTTTGTTTGTTTGTTTTTAAATTCTTGATTTCTGCTCCTTATATACAAAGTTATCTCCTTTACAGAAAGTCTAAGTTGCTTAACTTCCGTTTAGTCTGGTGTTTCATTGCCCTATAGATATGATAATTCCTTGCATTTGGGGCAGGTAAAATATTCTGGCAAACTATGCTGTGAGAGACACACTATTCTAAGTCTGTTCCCCAGATTTAAAATAAAGAATATTGAGCAGTGGTTAGGAAAACTAAAATTTAACTATACTACCGCCTCTGCTGGAATGCTGACCTGCTTATAAACAGATCTAATTACTACCTCTTCTAGGTGGCTTAACTGCTATGTTCTTTGTTGTGTAAAATTAGCATCTCAATGGTATCTCAATGGTATCTTGTACATCCTGTGTTAACATTTAAAAAAAAAAAAAACTACTATGCTGTGAGAGACACACTATTCAGAGTCTGTTCTAGTATACTTATATATATATATATATATATATATATATATATATATATATATATAATTTTTTATTTTAGTTCTAACGGCTATCTGTTAAAAATGTCTGGAAAAAAAATATATTTCACAGGAAATCTGTGATTATTTTAACAATTACATTCATAAATACAATGGTCCATTCCTCATCCAAGAAGCTAAGAACCAAAAATGCAAAAGTGTTTTAGAGATTCTAACACAGGTAGTATCTATTAAAAAGATTAATAATAATAAAAGAAAATGTATGATAGCGCAGGCAGTGATTTCAACAATAAGAGGACTAAAAAACATTATTGGAGAACTGACAGAGCAAAATAAAGACCTTAAATTAAAGTTAGATAACACACAGACTGACAGAGATTGTATTAAGCTTTCTGCTTTAACTAACACCATACAGATCAGTAAATTACAACGTCAATTAAAATTAACAGAACACAGCAGAAACGAATACTCAAAATTACTGAGTTACAAATGAAAATAAAACAAGAAGAAAAAATAATTAGTGATATTTCTGGGAACAATGCAGATAGTGATCACTTACTGCCACAAAGGAAAGAGCCAAAACAAGTAATAAAACAAGATAAAATTCAAGTGGGCCCCACTAAAAACTAAAGTCCTGTTCCAATTGCCCCTGTAATAATATCTGAGAATTTTAACACCCTGAAAGTTCCTACAGGTTTTTCAAGTCAGACTAGGCCAATGACTGTAGCAGATAAAGACATTTTTCAGAAATGGTGGGGCACAATCCCCACAAACAGCTTTAATAACTTTTCACTCTGGTTTCACAAGGGGTCTGAAAAAGCCATAAAATTAGGTATGAGCATGCAGGAATGGACAGAATTGCTTCAAGATGCCATGGGCTCCTATGCCAACAGGTTATTAGGATTCACCTCAAGCATATCTGATCAGGCTGGGAGAATAGTTAAAACCTTTTTCAATTTTACTAGTCTAGAAAAAGAGATTAGTGAAATTACCATGAGACCTCTAAATGGGCCATTTGAAGTAGCAAAAATAGTTTTATTCTGGTGTGTGCTGCGTCAGCCACAGACCCAAATGGTGTGGGGGTCACCAGCTCACATACAGAGGGTACTTGAAGTTCTCCCCAGAAAATGTCAGGAGTTTGTAAAGCTGTATGATCCAAACTCCACAAACTTAGATATTGCGCTCACTAGAGCTGAGAAGTGGTGGAATTATCACACATACACCATTAAGGCAATTTCTGCAGTGAAGCAGTCACTGGAGAACAATCTGAATATTCACAGGCAGGAATCAGAGAGGGATAACAGGAGACATGTTTGGGGATATCAGAATAGTAGAGCATCAAATACAGGAAACTGGAGAGACAGGAATTTAAATGGCGACATTAACAGAGGAGAAAACAAGTGTACCAATTGGAGGCTGAGGCCAAATGAGATAAGCAATAAGGCCAACTTAAATTATTGGGAACTCAAACAAAAAAACAGGATAATGAGAGATGAAATTGGGTTTCTAAAGAAACAGCTGACAGAGTTGGAGGGCTCAAATTAAATCATTCATTTTTGTTTATAAGCATATTTGTTTGCAGTACTTTTTTATCGTGTAATGTGTACTTTAGTTTAAAGTTCAATTAATAATTTTAAGTGTTTTTTTCATTAAGTTTAGAATGCATAGTTAATTGATGCATTTTCTTTCTAAAAAAAAAAACCAAAAACAAATAACAGATACCTCCATTGTGATTAGTTTTGGGAGGCCACATGCAATAAAATTTCTATGTAAATTGTCTGAAATCTTATCTTGCAGGATGAAAACCAATGAAGATAGAAGGCTTATCACCTTTCCTTCCAGCTTTTCCCCAATAACACATAAATAACACATATTATAGATTGCTGTTTAACCAAGAATCTATGATGGTGGTGTTGGACAAATTAAATAAGTATAAAATGTATCACAATGGAGATGTAAAATTGGGCATTAGGCCAAAATAATATATATCATAAAGGGGTAAATAATAATATAGGACAAGCAACATAAGTTTAAGTAAGGGGGCGAGTGGGATGATGCGATGATAGAGGCACATCCCAACTTGAAGTTAATAACTGTGAATGTGGTTTCTACTGCAGATGGAGTGTTGTAGTGTGAAGTAAATATATGCCTGGTTTTAATCTCTTTTCATTCATTTGAGGGTCTTGGAAAAAACAACGTGGTTCAAAGAGAAGGACGATTGGTAAAGCAAAAGCAAGGACCAGATGCCAAAAGCAAGGACCAGATGCCAAAAGATGACAACAAAGAACTTCAGTGAACCATTATAACGTTTGTTTTACAGGCACAATTCACACTTTATTAATAAAGATTTTACTACACGCATACCCATCTAGTGTACCCACACTCATGCACTCAAACATGAACTTTTAATTTTCCCCAATTTTAAGACCATTGTATAAACGTCGCTAATGGGGTTTAGCATAGGATTTTGTGTTTCTATGTATAATTTTAAATGCATTTTTTTTTATGAATTAATTAAGAACATTAGACTAGGAATTGACAGTCCTAGGAAAGTACAGAAGAACTCATATCGCTGAGGGAATGATATTCCTAAGGGATGGTGGGAGAATTTTCCCTGTAAGGTTTTCGCTCCCACTGTGTTCTTCTTTACTAGTGGGTATAACTAGAAAACGGGGCAACATAGGAGAAGAAAAAGTGTACACCTTTCTCTCTGAACTAAAGACACTCCCAATAGCCTTTGACTGGCATTTGATAAACCACTCCCTATTGAACTGGTGTATAAAAAACTGGAACACTATCTTTCTCTCTTTTTATCTTGTGCATGCTGAAAAGATGGCTGATGGTAGACACACTGGAAAATGTGGCTAAGTATATTACTATGATTATTTTATCAGTGTTGGACAAACAGAGGTTATTGTAGTAAAGTTGCCCTGTATTAAATATTTGGACTGTTTTGCTGTATATATATACAGGTGGCCCTCGGTTTACGACGGTTCAATTTGCGCCGTTTCAGAATAACGCCCTTTTTTTTGCTATTGAAAAGCATTGACTGCTATTGAAAGCATTAGCACATGCATACATTAAAATAGCCAGTAGGTGGAACTGTCCGCTTGTGTTTCAGCAAACACATGCAAAGAAAAGCAAGCCAGACATTATCAATGGATCAGCTTTCAAAGGAACAAGATCTAGCAGCCACTTCCCTTAGCTGCAGACTCAATGCAGAGAACTGTTTGCAGAAAAAGGCAAGTAAAAAACGTTTTTGTTCATTAAACTTAGTTTGATGATGATACAGTCTGTTGTGTGATTAAACACAGGCAGGCTAATCAGTGTATAACCAGACCTGAGCAATGGAGCCGTTTTTTAAAGGAACAAGATCTAGCAGCCACTTCCCTTAGCTGCAGAAAAATGCAATAGTAAAAAACGTTTTTTTCTACATTAAACTTAGTTTGATAATGATACAGTCTGTTGTGTGATTATTTTGTTTTTGTTCATTAAACTTAGATTGATGATGATACAGTCTGTGTTTGTGTGATAATTTTATTAGGTGTGGTTTAACAAATGTTTTTGTTTATTAAACTTAGTTTGAGGATGCTACAATCTATTTTATTAGGTTTATAATGTTGTTTAGCATTTAAAGTTATTAGGTGTTACTTATGTCAATTTTGAGAGGGGCCTGGAACCTAACTCCCTCACTTCCCATTGACTTACATTATAAACTGGGTTTCAATTTACAACGGTTTCGATTTACAACCATTCCTTCTGGAACCTAACCCCGGCGTAAACTGAGGGCTACCTGTACCTGTAAATATTACTCTTATTATTAACATATATTGATTCCAAATAAACTGTTTGGAAACAATGGAGACCCTCTCATAGAGTTTGTCTCACAACTTACTTGTATTGGTTTAGTGGTTTTACCATAGAGATTTAGTACTAAATTAGAATTATATTTAGTATAAAGTAAAAATATTTTAAATTAATTAAGAACCACAGCTCCCAGTCAGGTAGCGTCTTCTCTGCCCTGCAGCTCTCTCATGACAGGTATCGTCCCCTCTGCCTGTCTACTTTTAGGCAGGAATAAATGCCTCTGCCTGGCTGCTTCTAGGCAGGAATAGATCCCTATGCCTCCAGATAGTGGGACCAGAGCTATCGTTACTGACACCAGGGTCAAGCCAGCGGCTGTATCTCCCCTCTGCCACACTCCTTTCTTAAGGTAGGTATTGATTCCTTTCCCTGCACTGTCTTTAAAAAGACAATTGGGGCTCACAAGGCCAGCTCTTAGCATACAGGCCCACAGACTGTAGCAGGTTTATCTTGCAGGGAAAGGTACAGCCAGAATGCAGGGTCAGAACCTCTGCTACTGGTATTCCTGAAAGAATCAGACAGGACCAACTGTTCCAGAAGGAACTACTCTTAATGCTTTATTTCACCCAGGACTAGCTTCTACAAACACACCAGTAAGCTTATGGTGACACACACTCCATAAAACATAAACATAGGAAAACATAAAGAAAACAATATACTAAGGGAACATAAATTTGCCAACAGGAAGGAGAATTCAGGTAGTTCTAAACAGTAAAAATAACATTTATCTGTTGGTATTTTCGCCTATGCAAATATATGCAAATCAGTCATTCCTTCTTTTGTATCCATGGTGGTGAGCGCTTGCAACCAATATAAAGCACTGTGTCACACATTGTCATGTATGTGACTAGGGAACCATCACAGTGATCCCCCTTTACCAACAGTCTGGCAGACTGGGCTAGATCCTGAACGGATCGACTTCAGGCTGTTCGAGGCAGAACAACCACCAAAGGAGTTACCATAACATGCAACATTATTCAAACAAGCCCTGTAATCCTCATAGTTCCATCTGCCGTGACAATCCATTTGCATTGCCATTTTGTTTCCCAGGTCTGTACTGGATGGAAAAATTGTAAGGCTGGAGGGTTAAGCTCCATCGCAAGAGCCTGGCATTGTCCCCAGCCACTTGATTCAGCCAGACCAGGGGGTTGTGATCTGTGAGCACAGTAAATGCTCGGCCATACAGATAAGGCTGCAGTTTCTTTAGGGTCCAAACTAGTGGCAAATATTCTTTTTCTATGGCCGCATAGCTGACTTCCCGTGGCAGGAGCTTCTGACTGATGTAGGCGACCGGATGTTCCCCACCACCCTCCCCAACCTGGCTCAATACCGCTCCCAGTCCAAACATGGAGGCATCTGTGTGCACACAAGAAATCATTTAGATGGATCAGGGGCAGCCAGGACTAGGGCACATGTCAGAGCTGTCTTTAACTGCTGGAAGGCTGTCTCACACTCAGGGGACCACTGGACCTGCCTGGGAAGGGCTTTCTTAGTCAAGTCCATCAGAGGTTTGGCTAGAGTACTATAGTTGGGGACAAACATTCTGTAATACTGTAATGCTCGTGGGATACTCTATCAGACCGAACTCGGCCAGTAGTCTTGTTATCCCAGCGTCGAGCCGGAATGATAGGGAATATCCCAGAGCAGACAAAGTTAGTAAGATGAGGAGAGCAGCACTCACCACAGGCAGGACAGTCCCCAGCGGAAACAGCAGAGCAGTCCAAGGACACACCACTAGAATGGTCAGACAGGCAGGGTTCGGCAACAGTAAAGCAGTCCAAGAGCACACCACTAGAATGGTCCAGCAGGCAGGGTTCGGCAACAGTAAAGCAGTCCAAGGGCACACCACTAGAATGGTCAGGCCGGCAGGGTTTGGCAACAAAGAGGCAATCCAGAACAACAGGAGTTAATGAGCAGAGAAGTCAGACAGGCAGAGTTCAGCAGCAGTAAATCAATCCAGCAATTCAGGAGTTAAACAGGCAAAGTAGTCAGCAACAGGCAGGTTCTGCAACAAAGATCAGTCCAGCAGTTTAAGGGTTAAGGCAGGTAGAGTAGTCAGTAAACAGGCAGGTTTAGCAACAATGGTATTTAGGTATAGAACGATCTGTCACACCCAGGAGCACACAGAGTAACACCTATACTTGGGCAGTGACAGATCATTAGTGCAGGGTTTAAATAGGCGCAGGACTTGCGCCAGTGAGCTCCCAGTAGCATCAGGAGCGTGTGGCGACGAAGTCAGCACCGCACGCATCCTGAGCCAACACTGTCCCTGGCAACAAGCAGGAAGGAGACACCACGCCCTAGCAATGGCTCAAAGGATGAGCAGCATGGAATTTGGAGACCAGAGATGGAGCATGCACATCACAGGCAGGAACCCAGGAATGATCTGCCAGGGAGTAACCCTTCCAATGTACCAGGTATTGCAATTGTCTGCGCCTGTATCTGGAGTCCAGGATCTTAGCTACCTCATATTGGGGGTCCCCACGAACCAAGAGTGGAGGAGGAGGAGCTCAGAGCCGGGTAAATCTATTCTTGATGTAAGGTTTAAGCAGAGAGATGTGGAAGACTGGATGTATGCATAGAGTTTTTGGCAAGGCCATTTTGTAGTTTGTAGGCAACAGGAGACAGTCTTTTCAGCACCATGTAAGGGACGATAAATCTGGGCCCCAATTTGTGACAGGGTTGACGTAGACGCATGTGTCGAGTAGATATCCAAACACGTTCACCCACTGGAATGGCATGTACACAACTGCTATGACGATCAGCAAACTTCTTATATCTAGAGACAGCTGAACGTAGCTGAGAGCAAAAACGTTGCCAATGAGTGGTGAGTCCAGTGACTTGTCGGTCTGCGACAGGGACCCCAGTGGACTGAATTAAAAGAGGGAACACACGAGGTTGATATCCTACTGCGGCTTGAAATGGAGAACATTTAAGAGAAGAGTGCCAATGAGTGTTTCTTGCCAGCTCAGCTAGGGGTACCAACTCAGACCAGTTGGTATGGCTTGCATTGACAAAGGCTCTAAGGTAGGCTTCAAGATCCTGGTTTGCTCTCTCAGTTAGTCCATTGGTCTGTGGATGGTAGCCAGAAGACAAGGAAACCGTGGTTCCAATTGATTTACAAAAGGCCCTCCAAAAGGCAGAGATAAACTGTGAACCTCTGTCGGAAACAATGTTCACAAGAATGCCATGAAGTTGTACCACATGCAAGAGAAAAAGGGACGATAATTCTTGAGCAGAAGGTAGTTTGGTTAGTGGTACGAAGTGAGCCAGTCTGAAAAAGTGGTCTACCACAACCGAGATAACTGTATGGTGGTCAGAAGAAAGAAGATCCACAATGAAGTCCATTGTTATATGTGTCCATGGTTGTTTGGGAATGGACAATGGTTGGAGCAAGCCAGGAGGCAAAGATTGGGGAGTCTTGTTGGCAGAACAAGTTGTGCAGGCTTTGACATAATCCTGTGCATCAGACTTCATAGTAGGCCACCAAACATGTTGGAAAAGATGCTTGAAAGTCCTAGTCGAACCGGGATGTCCTGAGAGTTTGCTATTATGAGCCCAGGCTAACACAGGGATACGTAGATTCCGGGGTACAAAGAGGATATCCCACATCATAGTGCCTCTCAGCAGGTGTAAAGCGTTTAGAGAAAAAGGCTACAGGGTGTGACTTGGAAGTCAAAGGGTCCCTTTGGGTGAGAACTGCTCCAGCCCCTATCTTGGAGGCATCGACCTCTAAAGTAAACTGTAGGTCAAGATCAGGATGGCGGAGCACAGGAGCTGAACAGAAAGATTTTTTTCAGGCAAGAGAAGGCATTTACGGCCTCAGGAGGCCAATGTTTACAGTCCTTGTTCCATTTTGTCAATTCAGCGAGAGGAGCTACTGTTTGAGAAAAGTTCTTTATAAACTTGCGGTAATAATTGTAGAAACCCAAAAACATCTGCAATTCCTTTAAAGAGGTAGGTTGAGGCAATTCTAGTACCACGGTGAGTTTAGCAGGATCCATGACAAAATGGTCTTTTGAGATGACATAACCAAGGAATTGGATTTGCACTTGATCAAACTCACACTTTTCTAGCTCGGCTACCAAGGAATTATCCCTCAGGTGAAGAAGCACCTGTCTCACGTTCCTATGATGCTCCTCTAAAGTGGGAGAGAAAACAAGGATATCATCCAGATAAACGATGACAGTGCAGTTGAGGAGATCACGGAAGACATCATTGACAAATGCCTGGAAGACTGCAGGGGCGTTACACAGCCCAAAGGGCATTACAAGGTATTCGTAATGCCCAGATCTTGTGTTAAAGGCGTTCTTCCATTCGTGGCCTGGAGAGATGTGAATCAGATTACATGCCCCAGGTCAGTTTCGTGAAAAAGCGAGCATCCTGGAGCGAGTCACACAGTTTGGTGATCAATGGTATGGGATAGTGATTCTTGATGGTTATGTTGTTCAAGGCCCTGTAGTCAATGCAGGGTCTGAGCCTACCATCCTTCTTACTGACAAAAAAGAAGCCGGCCCCAGCAGGAGAGGAGTAAGAATGAATTAAACTTTTATCTAGGCTCCCCTATATGTACTCCTCCATGGATTTGGTTTCAGCCTTGGAGAGTGGATAAGTCCTCCCTTTGGGAAGTGGGGCTCCGGGAAAGAGGTCGATCTTGCAGACGTAAGGACAGTAGGGTGGAAGCACGTTGGCTGCTTTTTTCTCAAACACATCAGTGAAGTCCGCATATACTGAGGGAAGGTTTGGAGGAGTCTGTATAGTTGCTATGGGAATACAGGGCAGAGGAATGACTTTAGTAAGGCAGGAGTGGAAACAGGAGGTGCCCCAGGAGGCCAGTTGTCCCTCAGTCCAGTCGAACTGTGGATTGTGTACCCGAAGCCAAGGAAGACCAAAGATGACAGGCTGTGCTGGGGAATGAATAACCTCAAACTGCAGCTGTTCAGTGTGGAGGACTCCCACAGTCAGGGTCAGTGGTGCTGACTCAAAATGGATCACGCCCGAATCAAGGGGGGTGCCATCCAGGGTAGTTATTTTGAGACAATGTCTTTTCTGTAGAAGAGGCAAACCAGCTTGAATCATGAAACAGTGATCCAGGAAGTTTCCAGCTGCCCCTGAATCAATGAAGGCTTGAGTGTGGACTGTATTCTAAAGGAAGGTAAGGGTAACAGGTACCAGGATCCGAGAAGAGTGAGGGCATTTAATTGAGACCATGCTTAGAGGTTCCCCAGTGTTATCCTCTAAGCATTGGCTTTTCCCGGCCGAATATCACAGTCCTTTAGTTGGTGGGTGCTAGATCCACAATAAAAACATAGTCTCAGTCTCCTTCTTCTCTGCCTTTCAGACTCTGAGGGTTTGAAGGAGGAGAGATCCATGGGTTCCTCTACTGAGGTAACTGGAGCTGCTGAAGGGGTAGCGGATGCTGCCGAACCTGGGCAAATAGGAGGACGGGAGGGAAGGACCCTCCTTGTTCTGTCTCTCTCGGCTTGCCTTTCCTGAACGCGAGGGTTCCTGAACGCGAGAAGTCATCCAAAGAAGAAGGCATATCACGATAAGTGAGTTCATCTTTAATGCATTCATGGAGACCCCTCCTAAATGCTGCCTTGAGAGCACTGCCATCCCAGGTGGTTTCAAGTGCCAAGGTGCGGAACTCGACAGCAAATTGTGCCACAGTTTTATTACCCTGGCGGAGATTCAGAAGAGAATATTCTGCAGCAGAGGTACGGCCAGAAGTCCCAAACACAGAAGACAAAGCAGATATGAACTCATCAGCATCATGCAGGAGTGAAGTGTTCTGTTCCAAAAGAGGAGAGACCCAGGCTAGGGCCTTGTCCTTTAGCAAAGAAATGATAAAGGTCACCCTTGACTGATGAGACTGAAAGGTGTGAGGATCATTGTGGAAGTGAAGCCTGCATTGGTTTAGAAAGCCCCTGCAATCAGTAGTACCTTCATACTTGTCAGGCAAGGGTATCTGGGGTATACTTCCAGAAGCAGAGGAAGAAGTCACAGTACTGGGAGTAGGGGCTGGTGGTGTAGCAACAGGAGTGGCATCCCTCGCTGCAACTAGTAAGGAGAGCTGAGCGGTAACAGCTTCTAGCTTGGAATCCATATTCTGCAACTGTGTAGTATGGGTTCCCAACATCTGTCCCTGAAGAGAAACAGCTTGTGCCACCTCATCTGGCTGCATGGCCCAAGTATAATGTAATGCTCGTGGGATACTCCTCTAACAGACCGAACTCAGCCAGTAGTCTTGTTATCCCGGCGTCGAGCCGGAATGATAGGGAATATCCCAGAGCAGAGAAAGTTAGTAAGATGAGGAGAGCGGCACTCACCACAGGCAGGACGGTCCCCAGCGTCAACGGCAGAGCAGTCCAAGGACACACCACTAAAATGTTCAGACAGGCAGAGTTCGGCAACAGTAAAGCAGTCCAAGAGCACACCACTAGAATGGTCCAGCAGGCAGGGTTCAGCAACAGTAAAGCAGTCCAAGAGCACACCACTAGAATGGTCAGGCAGGCAGGGTTTAGCAACAAAGAGGCAATCCAGAACAACAGGAATTAATGAGCAGAGAAGTCAGACAGGCAGAGTTCAGCAGCAGTAAATCAATCCAGCAATTCAGGGGTTAAACAGGCAGAGTAATCAGCAACAGGCAGGTTCAGCAACAAAGATCAGTCCAGCAGTTTAAGGGTTAAGGCAGGTAGAGTAGTCAGTAAACAGGCAGGTTCAGCAACAATGGTATTTAGGTATAGAACGATCTGTCACACCCAGGAGCACACAGAGTAACACCTATACTTAGGCAGTGACAGATCGTTAGTGCAGGGTTTAAATATGCACAGGATTCACACCAGTGAGCTCCCAGCAGCATCAGGAGCGTGCAGCGATTACATCAGCGCCGCACGCATCCTGAGCCGACACTGCCCCTGGCAACGAGCAGGAAGGAGACGCCAGATCCGACACTGCCCCTGGCAACGAGCAGGAAGGAGATGCCACGCCCCTAGCAACAGATAGAGCGTTGCGGCGTGACAAATAACCTGCCGTACCCAAGAAAGCTAGGACCTGGGTCTTGGTTTTGGGAACTGGCCAGTTGGCAATAGCCTCTATTTTAGCTGGTTCTGGTCGTTGCTTCCCACAACCCACCCAATGGCCAAGGTACTGTACCTCTGCCATGCCTATGTGACACTTGTCTGGCTTTAAGGTCAACCCTGCAGCCCTGATCCTGTCCAATACTTCCCCTATGTGACCTAAGTGTTCCTTACAAGATGGTATATATTCTCTCTGCGCTGTGTGATATAGGCTCTTATTTACCAAATAAAAGCTTCCTCTAAGCTTCCAAAGGGTGTATTTAGAGGGGAATGAGATAGGAAAATATAAGCGCTGGGTAGCTAATACCAAATGGGAGGGAAATACTTATATGCATCTAATATGTGATGATATTATTGATATTATTAAGTGTTGCCTAGTTCAGATTAATCACTTGTGTGTAGTCCCAGAATGATCTTTCAAAGATAATATCTAGAGTGTGTTTAACTTAAAATAACATAGTGTTTGATTGTATCAAAGGGATGTTGAATATAAGACCAACTTGAGTATATAAGTAAAAAAAAATTAAGTTTATTGTTGGCTCTAAAATAGGGAATAATAGTAATTCATTTAGAATGATAATAATTCATTCAGCAAGGAAACCTTTAAAACATGTCATACATTAACCCCTTAGTGACCAGAGCACTTTTCCATTTGTTGACCGTTTGGGACCAGGGCTATTTTTACATTTCTGCGGTGTTTGTGTTTAGATGTAATTTTCCTCTTACTCATTTACTGTACCCACACATATTATATACAGTTTTTCTCGCCATTAAATGGACTTTCTAAAGATACCATTATTTTCATCATTTCTTATAATTTACTATAAACATTTTTATAAAATATGATGAAAAAAATGAAAAAAACACACTTTTTTTTAATTTTGACCTCCATAATCTGTTACAGATCTACAACCACCAAAAAACAACCATGCTAAATAGTTTCTAAATTTTGTCCTGAGTTTAGAAATACCCAATATTTACATGTGCTTTGTTTTTTTTGCAAGTTATAGGGCAATAAGTACAAGTAGCACTTTGCTATTTAAAAAACATTTTTTTTCTCAAAATTAGCGATAGTTATATTGGAACACTGATATCTCTCAGGAATCCCTGAATAACCCTTCACATGTATATTTTTTTTTTTTAGTGGACAACCCAAAGTATTGATCTAGGCCCATGTTGGTATATTTCATGCCACTATTTCACCGCCAAATGCGATCAAATAAAGAAAATTGTTAACTTTTTTACAAACTTTTTAACAAACTTTAGGTTTCTCACTGAAATTATTTACAAACAGCTTGTGCAATTATGGCACAAATGGTTGTAAATGCTTCTCCTCTGGGATCCCCTTTGTTCATAAATAGCAGACATTTATGGCTTTGACATTACTTTTTGGTAATTAGAAGGCTGCTAAATGCTGCTGCGTACCACACGTGAATTATGCCCAGCAGTGAAGGGAATTAGGTAGCTTGTAGGGAGCTTGTAGGGTTAAATTTAGCTGTAGTGTAGTGTAGTAAACAACCCAACGTATTGATCTAGGTCCATTTTGGTTTATTTCATGCCACCATTTCACCGCCAAATGTGATCAAATAAACAAAAATCGTTAACTTTTTCACAATTTTAGGTTTCTCACTGAAATTATTTACAAACAGTTAGAGCAATCATGGCACAAATGTTTGTAAATGCTTCTCTGGGATCCCCTTTGTTCAGAAATAGCAGACATATATGGCGTTGGCATTGCTTTTTAGTAATTTGAAGGCCGCAAAATGCTGCTGCGCACCACACTTGTATTATGCCCAGCAGTTAAGGGGTCAATTAGGTGGCTTGTAGGGTTAATTTTAGCTTTAGAGTAGAGCTGAGCCTCCCACCTGACACATCCCACCCCCTGACCCCCTCAAACAGCTTCCTTCCCTCTCCCACCCCACAATTGTCACCGCCATCTTAAGTACTCCCCCCCCGCGCGTTCCACCCCCCCCCCCCCGCACACAGGATCTGGATGTCAACCACCAATGGGCCGTCCACCTGCTGCTGCTCCCACCCACCAACGATCGGCACCATCGATGGCCGATGCAAAGAGGGTGTGTAAAAAAGGGTACCGCAGTGATGCCTCAATATCAAGGCATCACTGCAATACCCTGAGAGCAGCTGGAAGCAATAGCAATCGCTTCCAGCGCTCATTTTCACAGAGGACGTACCAGGTACGTCCATTGTCATTAACTGACAGTTTTTGCAGGACGTATCTGGTACGTCCTCTGTCATTAAGGGGTTAAATCAGGGAGAACTTGAGCTTATGGTTCAAAGAAACTTAAAGGGACAGTCTACACCAGAATTGTTATTGTTTAAAAAGATAGCTAATCCATTTATTACCCATTCCCTAGTTTTGCATAACCAACACAGTTATATTAATATACTTTTTACCTCTGTGATTACCATGTATCTAAGCCTCTGCAATCTGCCCCCTTATTTCAGTTCTTTTGACAGACATCCATTTTAGCCAATCAGAGCTGGCTCACTGGAACTCCACGTGCATGAGCACAGTGTTATCTATATGACACACATGAACTAACACCCTCTAGTGGTGAAAAACTGTCAAAATGCCCTGAGAGAAGAGGCGGCCTTTAAGGGCTTAGAAATTAGCATATGAACCTCCTAGGTTTAGCTTTCAACTAAGAATACCAAGAGAACAAAGCAAAATTGGTGATAGAAGTAATTTGGAAAATTGTTTAAAATTACATTCTCTATCTGAATCATGAAAGTTTATTTTGGACTAGACTGTCCCTTTAAGATAACATCTAATATACACATGAATGGGTGCACAAAACATTCACAATACTTTTAATATTAGACAATAAAATAAATCAATATATCCAATATTGATAATGTCGGTTGGCCAACCTTCAAGAATGTGTGATAAAGGATATTTAAAAAAAATGCCCCTAGTGGTGAGGATAATGTCTTTTAAAAAAGTGTTTGTTTAGTAAGCTGTAGGTTATTTATTCAGCAAGGCTATGCATAGTGTGTGATTGCTTTATAAATGCTGCTAACCTTAATACCCTGTTTTCTGTATGGTGGTGACGGGTTAGTCACTCCTTTAGTCCTATCCTTCAATCCTATGTTGTTTGCAGGGGTTTTTTGGGCTTCTAATCCGCCCGTTGCTTGTTTCTTTCTGAGGTACTTTTACCTTAGCTGTGACTCATCTGCTTAAAGCGGTTTCCTGCTTTATCGGCGAGTCAGCTGGTTGTCTTTTTTTCAGCTTGGTAGTAGCTTTAGTAGTTATATATCGATTGGTCCTTATGGGTATTTTTGGGGCTTCTAATCGACCCGCCACCCGTATGCCTTTATGGGCCTTTTCTTCTCGGATGTTTTGCCGGTCTTGGAGCAGCTAAGTTCAGGCAAAGTGAGCATTTGGCTTGTTTCTGCTCCCACTTCCTGTAGGCGTATGCACCTGAATTCTTGCTTACTGCTCTACGGCACCAGTGAGGGTCCTGTTACTCAGATTCTGGATAATACAACGCGTTTCGGCTTTTCCTTTGCCTTTCTCAAGCATATTCGACTGAGTATTCTTGTGTCCTTTATATAGATCCATTTGAATTACGGTAATTGTCAGTAATTGTAATCCAATGATTAGTGGAATTAAGTGATTAGCGTGATCTGTTCAATTTTATATTCATCTTTGTCATATATCAAGGATGTCACAATACTTTTATATATAGTTTCTGTGACCAAATAATTGATGTTTAATTAGTTCTGTAATATCCGAAGATAGAGAGTAGAAAGGTTGAAAAAGTTTCTTTTGCAATGATCTCGTATTCTCCGTTCAATTCATAGTTCTTGCAGATACATATAATTTGCACATAAATAGTGAAGCATTAAAAAAAAAAAAAAGTTAATTAATCTTATTCAGTATGTTTATATACTCCGTTTGAGTTACAGGATATTTGAGAGAACATTTAAAGAGCCTTTTTAAAATATATTTTGAAACATTTTCAAAGATGGTAGGTGTATCACCGGCAGGGGATATTTTACTAAAATGTAGCAATAAAAATAATGCTATGTACACATACTCCATCTAGAACTGGAAGTTATATAATATTTGAGAGAACATTTGTAACACTTTTAAAGGCATTTTGAAACATTTTCACAGATATGGAATGAATCACCAGCAGGGACTATAATACTGAAATACATCTTTGGGCAGAATGCTATTTATAGCAAATTAACGCTGTATGAAATAATACACAGAATATAGTAAGATGGTATGTGCTTATATATATGTAATGTAAGTATACTTTCATATTTGATAGAAATTCTTATTTAGCTGAGATAATAAATACTGCTGTGTAGAATAATAATATATATTGGCGGTATTGGTCCTTTTATGTGTATACATGTATTTTTTTTTTAATTGGGTAGACTTTACCATATTGCGTTTACCGTTTATTACATAGTGCCATGGAGAAGGTATAAAATATGGGGAGGGTTCTTCTTGTTTTTTAGTGGTAAGGAGTTCCACTTTACTTTCTCTTTTAGTGGTCGATTTTAATCAATAATATACCTAATTTTTAATAAAGGCAAGTTTAATGATAGATCTTCTAGGTGCTCGGAGTGTCATGTTTAGATTCGTAATCTCTTCAATATATCTTCCATTTATGTTTTATTCTTATATTCAAGGATCACAATACCCCAAGAGAAATGGAATTTTAGCCTGTGGTCTATTTGATATAGAATAAAGCAGAATAAGAATACAGTGAGACTAGTATGGAATGTTGGATCTTAAAAAGAGGGTTTTGTTTTGCATGATTGCATCTTATGTGTTAAGAAAGCAGTTTAGACTGAAGTCTATATTTAGACCCTTAGCTCGAAATGTCTGAAGTTCAAAGATCAATTGGGCTTCTTTTTTTAGGAGTGCTATGGCTTGATTCCCTCCTCTTTTTAAGGTTACTGTTGGAACAATCTTTGAAATGTTTGGGGACTGGTTTGTCTTTGTTCCTCTCTTCATCAGAGTGCTCTATTAAAAGAATGTGTTCTCTGATTCTCTCTCTAACTGTTCTTTTGGTCTCGCCGATATACTGTTTCCCACATTGCAATCTATAAGGTAAATGATGTTCATATCTGTACATCTGATGGTGAATTTTATTTTGTATTCTTTATTTGTTTGGTTTGATTTAAAGGTATTAGGTTTTGAAGCATGTCTGCAGGCCTTGCAGATACCACACGGGTAGAAGCCTTGTAATTTCTCCCCGAGGACTCCTTTCCCTATTTTTATACTGTTTTTTTTCAAGGTAGGAGCTAAGATACTTTTTAGGTTTTTTGTTTTGTGATAAACAAATTTGGGATTTTGTGGGAGTGCTTGCCCTAGATGTGGATCTTTCTTTAGAATTGTCCAGTGTTTCTTTATTATTTTTTCTAGTTTTCTCCTGTCTTTGCTAAATTCGGTAATGAACGGGATAGATATTTCATTTTTATCGGTGTTATTTCTAGTGTTTTTAGATTTATATTGTAAAATGCTGGTTCTTTCTAGTTCTTCTATGTTTTTCCTCTCAGTTTCTATGTGTTCTTCGGAATATCCTCTCTCAAGAAATTTATTTTTTAATATTGAGGATTGGGCTAAAAAAAATTTGTGTCTTTTTTACAATTACGTTTCAATCTGAGGAATTGTCCTTTCGGGATGTTGTGTTTCCATCTGTGTAGATGGCAGTTGGTCTCATGGATGAAATTATTTGCGTCCACTTCTTTAAAATAGGTTTTTGTTGTTTGCTTGTGGTTTTCAATGCTAATTTCTAAGTCAAGATAGTGGACTTTTTCAGTGCTAAATTCTGCTGTGAATTTTAAATTGAGTGGGTTGATGTTCATGTCTTCTATACATTTTACGAGATCACTTTTAGTACCTTGCCAGATGAAGAAGAGGTCGTCTATATACATTTTATAAATTTTAAAGTTGTTTTTGAAGGGACTAGATTCCAGGAAATGTAATTCCCATAGTCCCATAAACAGATTTGCGTAGCTAGGGGCAAATTTTGTGCCCATAGTTATTCTGCAGATCTGTTCATAGAAGGTGCCTTCATACATAAAAACAAATATGTGTGAAGTTAAATTCAATGCCATCCAGTATAAACTCTCTTTGTTCTTTCTTTATGCTGGAGTCATTTACTCATATTAATTAATAAATGTAATTGGCAGGAAGATTATATATTAGTTATGTGCGATGTCCAATCTTTTTATACTTGTATCAGACACAAAGACGGCCTAAAATCTATTGAATACTTTCTAAAAAATGACTCCAGCATAAAGAAAGAATGAAGAAAGTTTATAATGGATGGCATTGAATTTATCCTCACACATAAGGTTGTCCGATGTCACAACTTCTCTTTGATCTAGTTTTGTAACCACTTGCATCAAAGTTGAGAAATATTTTTTTGGGTTGCAAACTGGAAAAGTAGAACTTCCAAATGTCTCTGTTTCCAGATGATCTCCTGTTATGTGTAACTACACCTGATAAACAAATCAAGGAGATCATCACTCATTTAGAGACCTATGGAAAAGTTTCAGGGTACAAAATTAACTTTTCTAAATCAAGTTTACTATGGCTAAATAAGTATAAATCTAATATTGATCATCAATTTTTAGAAACACACCTTCTAAAATATTTAGGGATTCTTTTGTCTTCCTCACCAGAGGATTGGTATAAAGACAATAGATTCTAGATAATAGCATTAACAAACTAAAAAGTTGGTCCAGCCTTCCTCTCTCTTACTTTCTGGTAGGGTAGCAGCTTACAAAATGTTTATTCTTTCAAAGATTCTGTATACTTTACTAATGTTCTTATTATTAATTAAACATCAGGATTTGATAAACCTTACTAAAGCACTACAATATTTTTTTATGGTAGGGCAGAAAGCCCAGAATTAAACTGAGCAAATTATACCTCCCTTATACTAGTGGGGGGTTAGCATGAACTAATTGACTGCTCTATAACTATGCAACTCTATTGAGATTCACACTAGGTTGGTTATTTCAAACTACTAAGTTCACAAATTGAAATATGGATGATAGACTATGTGAACCTCTCTCACTTAATTTTGCTCTCCATGCCTCGAATAAAGAATTAGGGAAGAAACTTTATCAACATCCTTTGTTAAGAGATATTCTTAAGGTATGGAGATCCTCTATGAAATTGTTGTGAATAAAAGCTAAAAATTCTAAATGGTTACCCCTTTTAGGAAATACCCAATCCCACCAGGTTTAAAATACACACTGTTCCAAAGGTGGAAGGAACTCAACATAACTAATATTGGAGACTTGTGCAATTTAAAGTCTAAACAGATATATCATTTTATAGAATTTCAAGAGCAATATAGAGTTCCATCTAAAAATAGCTTTCATTTTATTCATGCAAAACATTACTTAAACTCGGTTATCCAAGCTGCCCCAGATTCATTTTTTCAAAAACATCTGCTTTTGGACCACCCCAAAGCAGAGATTGATTCATTATCAGTTATCTATAAAATACAAAAAAGTTTGGGAAGCATATATTAATTAGATAGATCTATGACTTTCAGAAAATCACATTTAAGACTTGTGCATCAGGATTAACTGACTCCTAAGAGGGTACAGAAGTGGAATAAAGAAATAGAGAATAAATGTATTAAATGTTCCAAACCTAACCCAAATTTAATACACCTAATATACGCCTGTCCTAGACAGTTACAACTATGGGGCCTATCTATCAAGCTCCGAACGGAGCTTGAGGGCCTGTGTCTTCAGACTCGACAGAAACACCAGTTATGAAGCAGCGGTATAAAGATCGCTGCTCCATAACCCTGTCCGCCTGCTCTGAGCAGGCGGATAGGTATCACCGGAATTCAACCCGATCGAGTACGATCGGGTTGATTGACACCCCATTGGCCGCGAGTCTGCAGGGGGCGGCATTGCACCAGCAACTCTTGGATGCTGCTGGTGCAATGCTGAATACGGAGAGCTTTCAGTGATGTCTGTCGGACCTGATCCGCACTGTCGGATCAGGTCCGACAGACATTTGATAAATCGGCCTCTATGGGTGAAGGTGGAATTTCTGCTAACTCGTATTCTTACAATAAAGATCTCACTATCTGGAGCAAATGTAATATTCCTCACTAAACACCCACAACGGGGTCAAAATACTAAATTTATTCAGGTAACAATTTTGAAAACGTGAACATTGATCTTTAAAAATTGGATTAAGAATAGATTCCCCACTACAGGGAGTGCAGAATTATTAGGCAAGTTGTATTTTTGAGGATTAATTTTATTATTGAACAACAACCATGTTCTCAATGAACCCAAAAAACTCATTAATATCAAAGCTGAATATTTTTGGAAGTAGTTTTTAGTTTGTTTTTAGTTTTAGCTATTTTAGGGGGATATCTGTGTGTGCAGGTGACTATTACTGTGCATAATTATTAGGCAACTTAACAAAAAACAAATATATACCCATTTCAATTATTTATTTTTACCAGTGAAACCAATATAACATCTCAACATTCACAAATATACATTTCTGACATTCAAAAACAAAACAAAAACAAATCAGTGACCAATATAGCCACCTTTCTTTGCAAGGACACTCAAAAGCCTGCCATCCATGGATTCTGTCAGTGTTTTGATCTGTTCACCATCAACATTGCGTGCAGCAGCAACCACAGCCTCCCAGACACTGTTCAGAGAGGTGTACTGTTTTCCCTCCTTGTAAATCTCACATTTGATGATGGACCACAGGTTCTCAATGGGGTTCAGATCAGGTGAACAAGGAGGCCATGTCATTAGATTTTCTTCTTTTATACCCTTTCTTGCCAGCCACGCTGTGGAGTACTTGGACGCGTGTGATGGAACATTGACACTTGGACATGAAAATCATGTTTTTCTTGAAGGATGCAGACTTCTTCCTGTACCACTGCTTGAATAAGGTGTCTTCCAGAAACTGGCAGTAGGACTGGGAGTTGAGCTTGACTCCATCCTCAACCTGAAAAGGCCCCACAAGCTCATCTTTGATGATACCAGCCCAAACCAGTACTCCACCTCCACCTTGCTGGCGTCTGAGTCGGACTGGAGCTCTCTGCCCTTTACCAATCCAGCCACGGGCCCATCCATCTGGCCCATCAAGACTCACTCTCATTTCATCAGTCCATAAAACCTTAGAAAAATCAGTCTTGAGATATTTCTTGGCCCAGTCTTGACGTTTCAGCTTGTGTGTCTTGTTCAGTGGTGGTCGTCTTTCAGCCTTTCTTACCTTGGCCATGTCTCTGAGTATTGCACACCTTGTGCTTTTGGGCACTCCAGTGATGTTGCAGCTCTGAAATATGGCCAAACTGGTGGCAAGTGGCATCTTGGCAGCTGCACGCTTGACTTTTCTCAGTTCATGGGCAGTTATTTTGCGCCTTGGTTTTCTCCAACATAGGTGTGTCCGGTCCACGGCGTCATCCTTACTTGTGGGATATTCTCTTCCCCAACAGGAAATGGCAAAGAGCCCAGCAAAGCTGGTCACATGATCCCTCCTAGGCTCCGCCTACCCCAGTCATTCTCTTTGCCGTTGTACAGGCAACATCTCCACGGAGATGGCTTAGAGTTTTTTAGTGTTTAACTGTAGTTTTTCATTATTCAATCAAGAGTTTGTTATTTTCAAATAGTGCTGGTACGTACTATTTACTCAGAAACAGAAAAGAGATGAAGAATTCTGTTTGTATGAGGAAAATGATTTTAGCAACCGTAACTAAAATCCATGGCTGTTCCACACAGGACTGTTGAGAGCAATTAACTTCAGTTGGGGGAACAGTTTGCAGTCTCTTGCTGCTTGAGGTATGACACATTCTAACAAGACGATGTAATGCTGGAAGCTGTCATTTTCCCTATGGGATCCGGTAAGCCATGTTTATTACGATTGTAAATAAGGGCTTCACAAGGGCTTATTTAAACTGTAGACTTTTTTTGGGCTAAATCGATTGATATTAACACTTATTTAGCCTTGAGGAATCATTTATTCTGGGTATTTTGATTTAATAATATCGGCAGGCACTGTTTTAGACACCTTATTCTTTAGGGGCTTTCCCAAAGCATAGGCAGAGTCTCATTTTCGCGCCGGTGTTGCGCACTTGTTTTTGAGAGGCATGGCATGCAGTCGCATGTGAGAGGAGCTCTGATACTTATAAAAGACTTCTGAAGGCGTCATTTGGTATCGTATTCCCCTTTGGGTTTGGTTGGGTCTCAGCAAAGCAGATACCAGGGACTGTAAAGGGGTTTAAAGCTTAAAACGGCTCCGGTTCCGTTATTTTAAGGGTTAAAGCTTCCAAAATTGGTGTGCAATATTTTCAAGGCTTTAAGACGCTGTGGTGAAAATTTGGTGAATTTTGAACAATTCCTTCATGTTTTTTCGCAATTGCAGTAATAAAGTGTGTTCAGTTTAAAATTTAAAGTGACAGTAACGGTTTTATTTTAAAACGTTTTTTGTACTTTCTGATCAAGTTTATGCCTGTTTAACATGTCTGAACTACCAGATAGACTGTGTTCTGAATGTGGGGAAGCCAGAATTCCTATTCATTTAAATAAATGTGATTTATGTGATAATGACAATGATGCCCAAGATGATTCCTCAAGTGAGGGGAGTAAGCATGGTACTGCATCATTCCCTCCTTCGTCTACACGAGTCTTGCCCACTCAGGAGGCCCCTAGTACATCTAGCGCGCCAATTCTCCTTACTATGCAACAATTAACGGCTGTAATGGATAATTCTGTCAAAAACATTTTAGCCAAAATGAACCCTTGTCAGCGTAAGCGTGGCTGCTCTGTTTTAGTTACTGAAGAGCATGACGACGCTGATATTAATATCTCTGAAGGGCCCCTAACCCAATCTGAGGGGGCCAGGGAGGTTTTGTCTGAGGGAGAAATTACTGATTTAGGGAACATTTCTCAGCAGGCTGAATCTGATGTGATTACATTTAAATTTAAATTGGAACATCTCCGCATTTTGCTTAAGGAGGTATTATCCACTCTGGATGATTGTGAAAATTTAGTCATCCCAGAGAAACTATGTAAAATGGACAAGTTCCTAGAGGTGCCGGGGCTCCCAGAAGCTTTTCCTATACCCAAGCGGGTGGCGGACATTGTTAATAAAGAATGGGAAAGGCCCGGTATTCCTTTCGTCCCTCCCCCCATATTTAAAAAATTGTTTCCTATGGTCGACCCCAGAAAGGACTTATGGCAGTCAGTCCCCAAGGTCGAGGGAGCGGTTTCTACTTTAAACAAACGCACCACTATTCCCATAGAGGATAGTTGTGCTTTCAAAGATCCTATGGATAAAAAATTAGAAGGTTTGCTTAAAAAGATGTTTGTTCAGCAGGGTTACCTTCTACAACCCATTTCATGCATTGTCCCTGTCACTACAGCCGCATATTTCTGGTTTGATGAACTGCTTAAGGTGCTCGATAGTGACTCTCCTCCTTATGAGGAGATTATGGACAGAATCAATGCTCTCAAATTGGCTAATTCTTTCACTCTAGACGCCTCTTTGCAATTGGCTAAGTTAGCGGCTAAGAACTCTGGGTTTGCTATTGTGGCGCGCAGAGCGCTTTGGTTGAAATCTTGGTCGGCTGATGCGTCTTCCAAGAACAAGCTACTAAACATTCCTTTCAAGGGGAAAACGCTGTTTGGTCCTGACTTGAAAGAGATTATCTCTGATATCACTGGGGGTAAGGGCCACGCCCTTCCTCAGGATCGGCCCTTCAAGGCAAAAAATAGACCTAATTTTCGTCCCTTTCGTAAAAACGGACCAGCCCAAGGTGTTACGTCCTCTAAGCAAGAGGGTAATACTTCTCAGGCCAAGCCAGCTTGGAGACCAATGCAAGGCTGGAACAAGGGAAAGCAGGCCAAGAAACCTGCCACTGTTACCAAGACAGCATGAAATATTGGCCCCCGATCCGGGACCGGATCTGGTGGGGGGCAGACTCTCTCTCTTCGCTCAGGCTTGGGCAAGAGATGTTCTGGATCCTTGGGCGCTAGAAATAGTCTCCCAGGGTTATCTTCTGGAATTCAAGGGACTTCCCCCAAGGGGGAGGTTCCACAAGTCGCAGTTGTCTTCAGACCACATAAAAAGACAGGCGTTCTTACATTGTGTAGAAGACCTGTTAAAAATGGGAGTGATTCATCCTGTTCCATTAAGAGAACAAGGGATGGGGTTCTACTCCAATCTGTTCATAGTTCCCAAAAAAGAGGGAACGTTCAGACCAATCCTAGATCTCAAGATCTTAAACAAATTTCTCAAGGTCCCATCGTTCAAGATGGAAACCATTCGAACTATCCTTCCTTCCATCCAGGAAGGTCAATTTATGACCACGGTGGATTTAAAGGATGCGTATCTACATATTCCTATCCACAAGGAACATCATCGGTTCCTAAGGTTTGCATTCCTGGACAAACATTACCAGTTCGTGGCGCTTCCTTTCGGATTAGCCACTGCTCCAAGGATTTTCACAAAGGTACTAGGGTCCCTTCTAGCGGTGCTAAGACCAAGGGGCATTGCAGTAGTACCTTACCTGGACGACATTCTGATTCAAGCGTCGTCCCTTCCTCAAGCAAAGGCTCACACGGACATTGTCCTGGCCTTTCTCAGATCTCACGGCTGGAAAGTGAACGTGGAAAAGAGTTCTCTATCCCCGTCAACAAGGGTTCCCTTCTTGGGAACAATTATAGACTCCTTAGAAATGAGGATCTTTCTAACAGAGGCCAGAAAAACAAAGCTTCTGGACTCTTGTCGGATACTTCATTCCGTTCCTCTTCCTTCCATAGCTCAGTGCATGGAAGTGATCGGGTTGATGGTGGCGGCGATGGACATAGTTCCTTTTGCGCGCATTCATCTAAGACCATTACAACTGTGCATGCTCAGTCAGTGGAATGGGGACTATACAGACTTGTCTCCGAAGATACAAGTAAATCAGAGGACCAGAGACTCACTCCGTTGGTGGCTGTCCCTGGACAATCTGTCTCAAGGGATGATGTTCCACAGACCAGAGTGGGTCATTGTCACGACCGACGCCAGTCTGATAGGCTGGGGCGCGGTCTGGGGATCCCTGAAAGCTCAGGGTCTTTGGTCTCGGGAAGAATCTCTTCTACCGATAAATATTCTGGAACTGAGAGCGATATTCAATGCGCTCCAGGCCTGGCCCCAGCTTGCGAGGACCAGGTTCATACGGTTTCAATCAGACAACATGACGACTGTTGCGTACATCAACCATCAGGGGGGAACAAGGAGTTCCCTAGCGATGGAAGAAGTAACCAAAATTATTCTTTGGGCGGAGTCTCACTCCTGCCACCTGTCTGCTATCCACATCCCAGGAGTGGAAAATTGGGAAGCGGATTTTCTGAGTCGTCAGACATTGCATCCGGGGGAGTGGGAACTCCATCCGGAAATCTTTGCCCAAGTCACTCACCTGTGGGGCATTCCAGACATGGATCTGATGGCCTCTCGTCAGAACTTCAAAGTTCCTTGCTACGGGGCCAGATCCAGGGATCCCAAGGCGGCTCTAGTGGATGCACTAGTAGCACCTTGGACCTTCAAACTAGCTTATGTGTTCCCGCCATTTCCTCTCATCCCCAGGCTGATAGCCAGGATCAAGCAGGAGAGGGCGTCGGTGATCTTGATAGCTCCTGCGTGGCCACGCAGGACTTGGTATGCAGATCTGGTGAATATGTCATCGGCTCCACCTTGGAAGCTACCTTTGAGACGAGACCTTCTTGTTCAGGGTCCGTTCGAACATCCGAATCTGGTTTCACTCCAGCTGACTGCTTGGAGATTGAACGCTTGATTTTATCGAAGCGAGGATTCTCAGATTCTGTGATCGATACTCTTGTTCAGGCCAGAAAGCCTGTGACTAGAAAGATTTACCACAAAATTTGGAAAAAATATATCTGTTGGTGTGAATCTAAAGGATTCCCTTGGGACAAGGTTAAGATTCCTAGGATTCTATCCTTCCTTCAAGAAGGATTGGAAAAAGGATTATCTGCAAGTTCCCTGAAGGGACAGATTTCTGCCTTGTCGGTATTACTTCACAAAAAGCTGGCAGCTGTGCCAGATGTTCAAGCCTTTGTTCAGGCTCTGGTTAGAATCAAGCCTGTTTACAAACCTTTGACTCCTCCTTGGAGTCTCAATTTAGTTCTTTCAGTTCTTCAGGGGGTTCCGTTTGAACCCTTACATTCCGTTGATATTAAGTTATTATCTTGGAAAGTTTTGTTTTTAGTTGCGATTTCTTCTGCTAGAAGAGTCTCAGAATTATCTGCTCTGCAGTGTTCTCCTCCTTATCTGGTGTTCCATGCAGATAAGGTGGTTTTACGTACTAAACCTGGTTTTCTTCCAAAAGTTGTTTCTAACAAAAACATTAACCAGGAGATTATCGTACCTTCTCTGTGTCCAAAACCAGTTTCAAAGAAGGAACGTTTGTTGCACAATTTGGATGTTGTTCGCGCTCTAAAATTCTATTTAGATGCTACAAAGGATTTTAGACAAACATCTTCCTTGTTTGTTGTTTATTCAGGTAAAAGGAGAGGTAAAAAAGCAACTTCTACCTCTCTCTCTTTTTGGATTAAAAGCATCATCAGATTGGCTTACGAGACTGCCGGACGGCAGCCTCCCGAAAGAATCACAGCTCATTCCACTAGGGCTGTGGCTTCCACATGGGCCTTCAAGAACGAGGCTTCTGTTGATCAGATATGTAGGGCAGCGACTTGGTCTTCACTGCACACTTTTACCAAATTTTACAAGTTTGATACTTTTGCTTCTTCTGAGGCTATTTTTGGGAGAAAGGTTTTGCAAGCCGTGGTGCCTTCCATTTAGGTGACCTGATTTGCTCCCTCCCTTCATCCGTGTCCTAAAGCTTTGGTATTGGTTCCCACAAGTAAGGATGACGCCGTGGACCGGACACACCTATGTTGGAGAAAACAGAATTTATGTTTACCTGATAAATTTCTTTCTCCAACGGTGTGTCCGGTCCACGGCCCGCCCTGGTTTTTTTAATCAGGTCTGATATTTTATTTTCTTTAACTACAGTCACCACGGTACCATATGGTTTCTCCTATGCAAATATTCCTCCTTAACGTCGGTCGAATGACTGGGGTAGGCGGAGCCTAGGAGGGATCATGTGACCAGCTTTGCTGGGCTCTTTGCCATTTCCTGTTGGGGAAGAGAATATCCCACAAGTAAGGATGACGCCGTGGACCGGACACACCGTTGGAGAAAGAAATTTATCAGGTAAACATAAATTCTGTTTTTCCACACGCTTCTTGCGACCCTGTTGACTATTTTGAATGAAACGCTTGATTGTTCAATGATCACACTTCAGAAGCTTTGCAATTTTAAGAGTGCTGCATCCCTCTGCAAGATATCTCACTATTTTTGACTTTTCTGAGCCTGTCAAGTCCTTCTTTTGACCCATTTTGCCAAAGGAAAGGAAGTTGCCTAATAATTATGCACAGCTGATATAGGGTGTTGATGTCATTAGATCACACCCCTTCTCATTACAGAGATGCACATCACCTAATATCCTTAATTGGTAGTAGGCTTTCGAGCCTATACAGCTTGGAGTAAGACAACATGCATAAAGAGGATGATGTGGTCAAAATACTCATTTGCCTAATAATTCTGCACTCCCTGTATTAACCAGCTTAAAAATGTGCTGATGAGATATGCAGTTTTGGAAGCATATGATTACAAAATGCACAACCTAGATAAACTTGAGAAATATGTTAAGCTCTTGGGGAAGTTTGTTAATTTTATGGGTATAGAATATAAAAATCAATTAAATTGAATTATACAGATTAAACCAATTAATTGGAACTAAGTTTTTGAGGCAGGGGATGTGGGGGGTCTGGGAGGGGGGTAGAATTAGAGATAGAGACAGAGTTATTTTCCCTTTTTCGTGTGTTGTTTGTATGTTTTATGAAATAACCCTTATTATGATTGGATTAGTATTGTTCTATGTTCAAATTTTTTTTTTTAATCAATCTACTGATGATTGGATAAATACTTACTTGTTGCTGTTTGCCAGTCAATTTTTATAGTCAGCACTTGAAGACTTGGATCATCTGCATTTTTTTTTCTTTTTGCTGTTTATGTAATTTGAAACTGGATTTGTAATAAAAATGTAAAATAAAAAATTCTGCACAAATGACGATAGAGATTTGAACACTACGCTTTCTCTCCTTTTCCCCCTTCTTCTTTGGTCTCCTCATGGAGAGACAGAGATATGGGGAACTTGTCTGTCCTAGAGAAACCATGGATACAGACCCCTTGAAAGCTGACTGGCTCCAATGGTCCCTGACCTACTGTTTATCCCATCTAGCAATGGAGCCGAAGAGGACTCTTGTCATCTTTAGTCTTTTGTGCTGGGTGACCAAAATTATAAGTTATGAAAAGTTTTTTCTTTTGCCCTTTATTGTTGCAGCCTATTATATTGAATGTTGTGCTATGTCACTGTGTGGTACGGCAGGAATTACTGTTCTCTGTATTTTGATGTCTTTACACATATATGTTGTTGTTTTGGGTTCAGGGAAGGGACCTCACTTGTCTTTTCGCTCAATGGCACCTATGCCAGGAAAAGACTTCCCTCTGTACGCCTGCAATAGTGGACACACACTGGTACAGCTAAACACACCTATGTTGTCCATTACATCTGTACAGGTCCTTCTAGATCTTGACTTGACCGCTGGGGTTACATACCACACATTGCTATCCCCTCTCTGCATACATTCCCTTGACGTTGAGGTGCTCTACTTTTCCACATGCATGACTATAAGGACAATAGAAGCACGACTTCTTCTATATCCACATTACCGGGAAGTTACTCAGGCCACTGAGGAGTACGGGACACATTCCCATAGGCATTTGGGGTTTGACTCACCTGACCGAACACACCTGCTACTTCTTACCTTTACTAGTCTCCACCTTCATGGGTTACCCTTAGGAAGCCTTAAACTGCCCCCCTCAAGTAATTCATACCCACCAGGGAACAACAGAAGTTATCCGACTATCTTGACACACAGGTTCAAACCTCCAAACCCCAGGCTACCCCCAGCACCACATATACGACTAAATACCTGGTTGCAACTGATGGCCATACATCTCTACACCGCTACAACTAAGTACCTCAAAACATACTTACTACAGGTTTATCACTCCCATAGGAGCATTATGCCGATGGGCACTATTGGAATGTCCTGTTTGTGTGGGTTTTTTTTGAAGATGTTACTATATGCTCTGCTAATGCCAGTGTTTTTATACCCTCAGCAGCAACTACGCCTCCACTCCAGGGAACCTCTACCCCAGCGACAGCCTGAGAGTTGGCGGCTATGTAGACTGAACCTTGGGCCTCTTCCTCCTCCTCCTAACTGTGAGTACAGCACCTTGGCACAGGCTACTATGAATTTTGCTAAATTGACCCCCCATTATACAGAACAAACTATGCATGTTCCCAAACCAGTAGTCCCCTTTTTAGGAAACCATAGCATGGCCAGGCAAATTTATCTTTCCTTACCTATTTTATGGCGTTACGGTGTAACATAGTTTCATGGAATGTTGGAGGTATCACCTCTCCCGCTAAACGCAGTAAAATATTACATTTCTTAAACTCAATACATACTGATATAGCTCTTTTGCAAGAGACTCGATTAACCCAGGAAGAGCATGCTAAACTCAAGATTAGATGGGTGGGACAGGTCATAAACACACCCACGGAGGGTAGGAAGAGAGGGGTGGCTATCTTGGTCAGGAAGGGACTTAGTTTAACTTTCAATGACACATATCTAGACACCAAAGGCCGCTACATACTTACTAACCTGTGTATAGCAACCAAGACGTACCTTCTTTGTAACGTCTATGGCCCAAATGCACTTTCACCCCAGTTCTGGCACCAGCTAAAACTTAAGCTAGCAAAGAGGAGTGGGCTTCCAATTATCATGGGGGGGATTTTAACATGACACAACTCATACCGATTAACAGATTTGTAGAACCCCCAGCCCTCCCGATCCTACGTACTACATCTCGCAGACAAAAAGCTGAAGCAAAAATCACTAAGAGGCTTAGGGAAGACTTAGGACTGGTGGACTTATGGAGGCTACGTAACCCTACAGAAAAAGATTATACTTGCATATCTAAAACGCATCATACAATGTCTAGGATTGACTACTTCCTGACAAATCCTGCTCTCACACCACATATTCCCCATACTATGATATACCCTGTCACTATCTCAGATCACGCACCCATTAGGCTGCTACTTGACTTTGCCCCCCCACATAGCTCACAGAAGACATGGAGATTTCCTTCCTACCTTTACAACAACGCCGATTTCCGTCAGCAACTGCGCTCCTATTGGATAGACTATAGTACAGATAATGCGCAACACCAAAATAACCCAGACCTCTTCTGGCACACATCAAAAGCTGTCTTGAGAGGGAGAATTACGGCCTATACGTCACACCACAGACTTAAGGCCAAAAAGATGACTGATCAGATGCTAACAAATCTCACAGAAGCGTATAACTCTTACCTGTCTCACCCCACACGCCACACTAGACAGCACTATTATGATCTCAAACAGGAGAGAGACACGCACATCCAGATGGTGGACAACACATATGCGGTACACAGGCAGGGAAAATTCTATAGGTATGGGAATAAGGCCGGTAAAACCATGGCCAATATGGTCAAAGTGGTTACACCCAAATCCTATATCCCAGCGTTGGCTACGGAGGGGGGGCTCTGTACGGATACCCCTGCAATCATGCAGGAGTTTGTCTCCTTTTACACCAGCCTATATAATAGGCAGGAGATCTCAGAGCCAGATAAACGCTCGTTTTGGAGCAATATAACTGTTCCTACCCTAACGCCTGACCAGCTGTTCTCCCTAAATGCCCCCATCCAGCAACAGGAAATAACAAACACTATTAAACGCATTAAACTTGGTAAAGCGGCGGGACCTGACGGTCTCCCCGCGGAATACTACAAAATTCTATCTCCTGAGATAACTCCTACGTTGGCGACATTATTCTCTGAATATCTCTCAGGGGCATCAATCCCTGACTCTAGGTTCTCAGATGCAAATATTTGCGTTATCCCCAAGCCCGATAGGGACCCTACTATACCCTCGTCCTACAGGCTGATCTCCTTATTAAATGGAGACTATAAATTGCTGACCAAGATCTTGGCTGATCGATTGGCAGAGGTACTACCCCACCTGGTCCACCCGGATCAAACGGGGTTTGTTAAACATCGCTCCTCAGTAGTCAACTTGAGAAAAACCCTCGCAGTTATTGATCACTACCATCGTGCCCAGAGGTTCCCAGCTGATGCCCCGTTGCCGGATGCTTGCTTTCTCGCGGTAGACGCTGAGAAAGCGTTTGATAGAGTAGAATGGGATCACCTATACACCGCTCTGACAAAATTTGGTGTTCAGGGTCAGTTTTTTGAGATAATACAAAGACTATATAATGCTCCATCGGCGTCCATTATAGTAAACAACAATCTATCCCCTTCCTTCCAACTTAGAAGAGGAACTAGGCAAGGCTGCCCGCTGTCCCCACTCCTCTTCGACCTAGCCATCAAACCTTTAGCCTGCTATATAAGGCAGCACTGTCCTGGCCTATAGGTGCACACACAACTTCTACATTTAGCTCTCTTTGCCGATGACTTGTTGCTCTATATAGGTAACCCAGCCCTAAATATACCTAAAGTGCTAGAAATTATGTCACAATTCGGCAGATTCACCGGCTACAAGATAAATGTCGATAAATCAGAGGTGACATGGCTTCAGAATAGCAAAAACACCTTGCTTAAAGACACAAACTTACATATCACGTCTGGCTTGTTTAAATATTTAGGCATACACTTGCATGTAGATCCCACACGTATATACCACCTTAACATCCCCAAAGCCATAGCTAAATCACAAGATCTTATTAGAAGTTGGAGGGGGCTCCCTCTCTCCCTCCACGGTAGAATCCACCTACTCAAAATGATTATTCTGCCAAAATTTTTATATCCATTGCAGATGCTTCCTCTATTACTCCATAACAGGGATACACAAACCATCTCTTCTGCTTTTGCTTCCTTTGTTTGGAACCAGAAGAAACATAGAATTAGCAAATCTAAACTGTCAATGTCACTAGATGCGGCAGGCCTCAAATTCCCGAACATCCTGTGGTATAACTGGGCAACGCTAGCCAAGTTGGTTATGGGGTGGCTCACCAGATCTGACTACTTCACCCCTGCTGTAGAATTTGACATTATCGCTCCTCTCAATGTGGCTTACTTGCCACACGCTAAGCTGGCGTCCCTTCCCTCCCACATCTCTCAAAGCATACTGTTTCGCGACCCATTAAGGGCATGGCACAGGATGTGTAGATTTTGGAAAATAAACCAGGGGGTGTCTAAATATTTACCTTTGCAAGGAAACCCTGAGTTTATCCCGGGTTACACCACCAGAGCCTTCCACGTTTGGCAAACCTTGGGACTGACCTCCATTGCACAAGTGCTGAACAATTTCACACTCCAGGTCCACTCGTTTCAAAGTTTAAAGGAAACCTACGGTATCCCACCTAACACTATGTTTGCCTATTTTCAATGCAGACATTACGTTCAATCTCTCATCACATCTAACCAAATCACAAACACAAACTCTGTCATAGATAAACTGTTCCATTCTGCACAACAGGGCTCACACTCCATCACCAACATCTATAATGAATTAGCAGCACACCTAGAGCAACCGACCCTACAAACAATATATAACAAATGGCAGGAGACAAGAGACATCTCAATTACCCTACCAGACTTGACAGAAAGTTTTTCAAAAGTTCGTATGGCCACTCTCTCTGCATACTCGAGAGAAGCCCACACCAAACTACTTCACCAGGCATACATTCTCCCAAAACTAAGATCTAAAATGGTCCCACAGGCAATAGATAAATGCCCTAAATGCTCCCTTGACTCCCCAGACCTTACACATCTCACCTGGGATTGCCCCAAACTCACTAAATTGTGGGGCAAATTAAAGTTTTGGCTCTAGAAGGTGTTGACTGAGAGGGTTGACTTAACTCCATCCAACATTATTTTTCTGCATGATTTTGAGGTTGCACCAGGGCGCCAGAAATTCCTTTATTCTGTGATACTCCTTGCCAGGAGGTTAATTCTGCAATATTGGGTGTCCGATAGAGCTCCTCCCTTTCAGAAATTATTGCACACTATACATACACAGGTACTCTTAGAACAGGCAGATGTGCAGGGAGATCTGGAGAGGAGAATCAAAGCTTTTATTCGTAAATGGGAACCCTACCTTCTTTATTTATCTCCACAAGTGAGAGATAGGATTCTGTATCCTTTCCGTAACTCCCTATTTATGATGGAAGAAAATCTTCGTGGTAACTGGTGTCCAGCCCCTTCCATGCCTACTGTATGACCGTATCACCTCCACCCCACTTCTAGCCCTGTAATCTGACCCTACGCAGACCTTGCAAAACTTCCACACCTCTCATGTGTTGCCTGTGCCGGGGTGTGGGTCTCCCCCGCCCCCGCCCTCCCTCACCTGTTCCCCTTCCCTGGAGAGGAGGGCTCAACAGGAGGATGTCTCCCGCTCAATGTTTTGAAATTTGTTATATTATGTTTATGTTAATGTTTTTCTAGTTTAATTTGTTTAAAAAATAGAAAATAATGCTGACTCTGTGATGACATGGACACTAAAAGACTTTTGGTGACGCTCTCTCGCACAAGCGGCTTGAGAGAAGATTGCATCTTATGTACCTTATGTATTGTTTTTGCATATATCTTTCCGTGTTGTGATGGAACCAGCATATACAAAAATAAAGTATTAAAAAAAAAAAAAAAATTCTGCACAAAGATGTATTTCAGTATTATAGTCCCTGCTGGTGATTCATTCAATATCTTTGAAAATGTTTCAAAATGCCTTTAAAAGTGTTACAAATGTTCTCTCAAATATTATATAACTTCCAGTTCTAAACGGAGTACGTGTACATAGCATTCTTTTTATTGCTACATTTCAGTAAAATATCCCCTGCCGGTGATACACCTACTATCTTTTAAAATGTTTCAAATTATATTTTTAAAAAGTGCTAAGCACTTTCCCAACTGGGTGCTAAGCTGATTTTTTTTTTTAATGTTTTTACATAAAACATTTAACTTTTTTTTTTTTTACAGATCCCCAAGACTTATACAGTTGGGCAATTACCTTTCCAACAGTGGGTCTTGGGGGTCTGTAGCTGCTTAGATGCCTGAGATACATGCTTCTAAGCAGTATGCCCCCTTTCCCTATACTTTGCATTGTCCTTTTTAAATGAAGTTGCGCGGTGACGTCATCACGTCATTTCACGTGATGTCACAGCGCAAAACGTGAAGCCCCGGTGATGCCTGTCACTATACAGGCCCGATCGCTGGGGTAGGAGTGGGTGGAAGCCTTCAGATCTCCCTCAAGGTGGGAGAGTGCTAGCGACGGCTCTGAGCCATCGTTAGCACCTGAGTGAGACAATTTGTTACTGCTCAGAGCCATCGTTAGCACTCAAGAGGTTAAATGTTCTCTCAAATATCCTGTAACTTAAAGTGCCAAATGTAGTATGTAAACATACTGAATAAGATTAATTTAACCTTTTTTTTAATGCTTCACTAATTATGTGCAATGAACGGAGACTCCAAGATCATTGCAAAAGGAACTTTTTCAACCTTTCTACTCTCTATCTTCGGATATTACAGAACTAATTAAACATGTGGGGCGCGATCCGATATCGATCGCAGTTTGCGGCGCAAGCGAGGGAACCGGCGTCGCCCGCAGTTTCAGCTCGCAACTCGAGCTATCCCATATAGGTCGCCGTCAGATGCTATATATTTTTATATAGGTGGCGGCGGTGTAAGGGGTCAGATTACGGGATAGATAAGGTAGATGGCGGCGGTTTTAGGGGCTCACAGTAGGGGGTTAGTTTATGTAGATGGCGGCGGGGTCCGGGAGCGGCGTTTTAGGGGGTAATAACTTTATTAGGGATTTCGGGGGGGGGGGGGGGATCGCGGTTGACAGGGAGATAGACATTGCGCATGCGTTAGGTGTTAGGTTTATTTTAGCAGATCGCGGTTGACAGGGAGATAGACATTGCGCATGCGTTAGGTGTTAGGTTTATTTTAGCAGCTAGTTTAGGGAGTTACGGGGCTCCAATAGTCAGCGTAAGGCTTCTTACGGCTGCTTTTTGTGGCGAGGTGAAAATGGAGTAAGTTTTCTCCATTTTCGCCGCGTAAGTCCTTACGCTGCATATTGGATACCAAACTGCGCGGGTTTGGTATACCTGCCTATGGCCCAAAAAACTGCGGGCGACGGCAGAAATATACGCGCGTAACTTCTAGCTTACGCCGTATATAGGATACCAAATCCGCGCAATTATTGGCGTCGCCGGCTTTTGCGGGCGACGCTTTATATCGGATCGACCCCCAATTATCTGGTCACAGAAACTATATATAAAAATATTGTGACATCCTTGATATATGCAAATGATCAATATACAATTGAACAAATCACGCTAATCACTTAATTCCACTAATTATTGGATTACAATTACTGATAATTACGCTAATTCAAATGGATCTATATAAAGGACACAAGAATACTCAGTCGGATATGCTTGAGAAAGACTAAGGAAAAGCCGAAACGCGTTGCATTATCCAGAATCTGAGTAACAGGACCCTCACTGGTGCCATAGAGCAGTAAGCAAGAATTCAGGTGCATACGCCCACAGGAAGTGGGAGCAGAAACAAGCCAAACGCTCACTTTGCCTAAACTAAGCTGCTCCAGACCAAAAAAAATATCAGAGAAGAAAAGACCCAGGCACACGGGTGGTGGGTAGATTAGAAGCCCCAAAAATACCCGTAAGGACCGATCGATATATCACTACTAAAGCTACTCCCAAGCTGAAAAAAAAGACAACCAGCTGACTTGCCGATAAAGCAGGACACCGCTTTAAGCAGATGAGTCACAGCTAAGGTAAAGGTACCTCAGAAGGAAACAAGGCAGCGGGCGGATTAGAAGCCCAAAAAACCCCTACAAACAACACAGGATGGAAGAATAGGACTAAAGGAGTGACTAACCCGTCATCACCATACAGAAAACAGGGTATTAAGGTTAGCAGCGTTTATAAAGCAATCGCACACTATGCATAGCCTTGCTGAATAAATAACCTACAGCTTACTAAACAAGCGCTTTTTTAAAAGACATTATCCTCACCACTAGGGGCATTTTTTTAAAATATCTTATCTATGTTCAATTTATGTCCCTGATTTAATGTATGACATATTTTTTTTTTTTAAATATTTATTTTTAAATTAACAAGTGATACAAGTTAAAGTGTTACAAAACATAAAGCTTCCCGACAAGTTATGTTATGTTCAATGTATGTCCATGGAACACTAATTCAGTTCTTGATAATAGCTCTGTTCACTCTGAATGATTCATTTTCAAAAATAAAAATGAGAAAAAAAACACATAACAAAACAATACCAGATCTATGTGCGAAGAAATATAAAACTTAATATGTCACCAGCTCAATCATGTGTCAAATTGGCATATATCTATGCGGTCCAGTATGACATGTTTTAAAGGTATCCTTGCTGAATGAATTATTATCATTCTGAATGAATTACTATTATTCTCTATTTTAGAGCCAACAATAAACTTATTTGTTTTTTACTTATATACTCAAGTTGGTCTTATATTCGACATCCCTTTGATACAATCAAACGCTATTTTATTTTAAGTTAAACACACTCTAGATATTATCTTTGAAAGATCATTCTGGGACTACTCAAACGTAATTACCTGAACTAGGCAACACTTAATACTATCAATAATATTACCACATATTAGATTCATATAAGTATTGCCCTCCCATTTTGTATTAGCTACCCAGCGACCTAAGTGTTCCTCCCAGGTAGCACTATATATGGCAATATCATCTAGGTAGGCACAGGCAAAGACTTGGAGGCCATCCAGGAGGTGATCCACCATCCTTTGCAAAGTGGCTGGGGCATTTTTCAGACCGAATGGCATGACCTTAAACTGATAAAGACCAAATAGGTTGATAAAGGCAGACTTTATACATTTTGCGCTAGTAGTGCTGCTGTGTATTCTGTATTTGCATGACAGATTTGTAAGCTACAAGCAGGTTCTCAATGAGTTAAAATGTTTCAGATAAGTATGATAGGAGGCATTTTTTATTTTAATGATTAGCCAATCAGGTAAAACTTTACCTGTTTTAAGCTACTCCAGTAATTCAGTACTACATGCTATGACTACGGCAGGAAGGGCCGAAACATGTTAGCAGTGGTACGCCTTTTACCTGTCATTGTGGGATGCTTCCCGGAATTTTTAACTATTGTCAAATAAAGATCTACATTTTACTACAGCGGCTCCTCATCTTTGACTGCTTGAAGATTGTCATGGACCCTCCAGTCAGGTACTCCAAGCGATCCCGCAGTTCTAACAAATACGGGATGATGGGGGTTTCTTACGTGCTTGCCTTCCCCTCCCAGTATTCCCTAAGTATATCCAAGGGTCCTCTAACCCTCCTTCCATAAAATAACTCAAAAGGCGAGAACTCTTGATTCCTGAGGTACTTCTCTATAGGCAAATAGAAGATGGGGCAAGAAACACTCCCAGCCCCTGCAAGAGGTTACAAAGGTCCTGAGCATCTGTTTCAATGTGTCATTGAACTGTTCACAGAGACCATTTATCTGCTTGCTTAATCCTGCAGAGCAGCGAGAGCTGCTGAGTTAGCTCGGCAGTAAATTGGGTTCCTTGGTCTGATCTCCCGGGGAAACCCTACCCTAGAATATACCTTAACTAAAGCATCAGCCACTGTCTCAGCCTGTATATTGGTGAGCGCAACTGCCTCTAGATACCGGGTAGCATAGTCTACTAAGGTATGTATGTATTTCTTACCTGTCGGACTAGGTTTAGCTAGGGGCCCAACTATATCCACCGTTACATGGCTAAAAGACTCTCCCACCACCGGCATGGGGCAAAGTGGAGCTTTGGGGTGATCACCCCTCCACCCTACCCTCTGGCATGTGTCACAGGAGCGGCAGTAGCGCCAGACATCATTAGTAACCCCGGGCAAGAAAAATGCCTTGGTTAGACAGTGTAATGTGCGCCTTATCCCTAAGTGCCCTGCTAGGGGAACATCATGGGCTATTCTAAAAAGCTTGGAACGGTACTTCTGGGGCACTACTAGTTGCCTCTTGGGGATTTGTGTAGCTTCCCTACGTGCTCCCTCAGTCACCCTGTACAACAGTCCCTGACTCCACTCTATGTGCTCTCCATCCAGCCCTGTGGGGGCTACCTCTGCCCTGGATCGATATACTGCCAAAGTGGAGTCCTCCCTAACTTCCCTCCCAAATTATATTGGGGTATCCCATGTCAGTTGGGGTGCTGCTATGGTTGAGTCAGGGAAACATGGTCTTACCTGGTCCCCCTTGGTGCGCTGGCTGTGGTCTGTGCTTGGGCTCGGGTTGTGACTGGTTATGCTTCCTTTGGTATGGGCCCAGCAGATCCGGCAAATGCTGAGGTAAGTTGGCCCAGGTCATTCCCCAACAATAATTCAGCTGGTAGATCATTCATAACCCCGGCTTCTATTGTACAGGCTCTTGCACCTCAATCTAAATGCACTTGAGTGGTGGGCAACTGATGTATTGCCCCTCCTGTCACTTGGACCGCACCAGTGTGCCCAGTTTTCCCTTTTGACTGAGCTCGGTTTATCTGTATAAGGGTTAGGGTAGCTCCCATAGCCCCTGTGCTGGTTGTCCATCCAACAGTACTAGCTGCAGGTGATGTTCCGGTTGTCCTGGGCAGCTGATTGGACAGTTCCACTTCATGGAGCACTTCCCATACTTCCTCAGTCTCAGAGGATCAACTCCTAGATTGATCAGTGGTTGTTGGTCTCTCCCCACAACCTGACTCACTGGTTCAGGGTTTTCTGCCACAAGAAGAGTGGATCCTGGATCGGTTCTGATGGTGACCGGATCCATGACTGCCAGTTCTTCCCTTGTGGGCAGTTGCTTCATATGTGACTGACCTGGTTGCACCCATAGCACCGGGACCCAGACCCTCTGTTCAGAATTGCTGTGGGTATGCTTGGAGGAGCTGCCTGTGTGGTAGCGGTGATGCTAGTTGAGGAGCCAAGGGCCGGGGTAGTCCTCGGAGGGCAGACCGTTCTACCCGCCTGTGTGGTAGCGGTGATGCTAGTTGAGGAGCTGCCTGTGTGGTAGCGGTGATGCTAGTTGAGGAGCCAAGGGCCGGGGTAGTCCTCGGAGGGCAGACCGTTCTACCCGCCTGGTGTCCTGGTGCTCATCGGCCAGATGAGCCGCTTCCTCCACAGTCAGTGGTCGCCTGTCCCGGACCCAGTCTTTAACCTCTGGATTTGTGTAGTTGTAAAATTGCTCCAGAAGTAGCAGCTGTAGTGCATGGTCCAGGGTAGTTGCCTGGCACCCCTGCATCCAGTTAGACGTGGCCCGGCGCATCCTGTAGGCCCACTCCACATGTGTGTCTTGCTTTTTATTCCTCAGATCCCTGAATTTAATGTGGTATGCCTCTGGGGTAATGACATATCTGGCCAGAAGTCTTTCTTTTACCAGGCTGTAGTCCAGGCTATCTCATCAGGGACTGCCTGTTAAGCTTCAGCAGCTCTCCCCGTCAACTTCCTGGCCAAAATTGTAACCAAGTCTGTGAAAGCCACACCTTGTAGAGTGCACTGACTCTCAAAGTCCTGCAGGTATGCATCAATGTCCCCTTTGGCCTCAATGAAAACTTTAAATGCAGCAAAGGGCAGCTTCTTTTTTCCTTTGTTACCCCCCTGGCCGATGCTCTATTTCACCATGCGGAGCCTAAACTCTCACTCCGCCTGCTGCATGGCAGTCACATCAACCATAATTTTCCAACAGTTTCCTGAGTGGGCTGGGGACCCAAGAGGGCCAATCGGGCTTGGACTGACTTCCCGCTGAAAATCTGAATCACTAGGGTTCTCCAAGGGTGGTGGGGGGACTGGTCGCCTTCCATTAGTTCAGCAATTAGAGTATCTTTGGATTTATTACTGGCTGATCTTCCTCGGGCTTCCAACAAATCCTTAAGGGTGCTTCGCTTTAGGATTGTGTCCCCTCTGACGGTCTGCTTCTAGGCAGGAATAGACCCCTCTGCCTCGCTGCTCCTTTCAGGCAGGTAACGTCCCCTCTACCTTGCTGCTCCTTTCAGACAGGTAACATTCCCTCTGCCACACTCCTTTCTTCAGGTAGGTATTGATTCCTTTGTATGTATGTATATATTGGGTACTTGTAAAGCGCAGCTAATCACCCGTAAGGGTCTCAAGGCACTGCTCATTTTATCGACCTTGGAAGGATGAAAGGCTGAGTGGACCTTGCCGGGGATCAAACCTACAACCCTTGGGTTGCTACAGAGCTCAGCCACAGTGCCTTAGCATGCTGAGCTATCTGCACTGTCTTTACAAAGACAATTGGGGCTCACAAGGCCAGCTCTTAGCATACAGGCCCACAGACTCTGTAGCAGGTCTCTCTTGCAGGGAAAGGTGCAGCCAGGGTCAGAGCCTTTTCTATTGGTATTCCTATAAGAATCAGACAGGACCAACTGTTCCAGAAGGAACTACTACTTATGCTTTATTTCACCCAGGACTAGCTTCTACAAACACACCAGTAAGCTTATGGTGACACACACTCCATAAAACATAAACATAGGAAAATATAAAGAAAATAATATACTAAGGGAATATAAATTTGCCAACAGGATGGAGGATTCAGGTAGTTCTAAACAGTAAAAATAACATTTATCTGTTGGTATTTTCGCCTATGCAAATTTATGCAAATTAGTAATTCCTTCTCCTGTATCCATGGTGGTGAGCTTGCAACCAATAGATGGCACTATGTCACACATTGTCCATGTATGTGACTAGGGAACCATCACACTACCCACCCCTTCAATTAACAAAACATCTCTATGCTACTTCCCTCCTGTAACAGAGGAAGAAGTCTCTGTACTCCTATACTTGGCTTATCTCACAACCTGCCCACTTGACCCTATTCCTTCACAACTTCTTCCCTCTCTCTCTCTGCTTCACTAACCCCTACCCTAACTCATCTCTTTAACCAATCTTTCACCACTGGCACATTTCCTGATACATTCAAGCATGCGTCAATCATACCAATCCTAAAAAAGCCCTTGCTTGACCCCTTCTATCGACTGGTCTCCTTACTTCCCTTTGCTTCAAAATGATTGGAACAACTGGTCTATAATCGGCTAACTCAATTTCTTACAACTAACTCCTTATTGATCCACTACAATCTGGTTTCTGCCCTAAACACTCAACAGAAACCACCCTTACTAAAGTAACAAATTACCTGTTATCAGCTTAAGCAAAAGGCTTACTCATTTTTCTTGACCTGTCTACTGCCTTTGACACAGTTGACCATCCTCTCCTCCTAAAAATACTACATTCATTTGGAGACACACCCTCTCCTGGTTTGCCTCATATCTCTCAAAACACTCGATTTCAGTTTAACAACATATCTTGTGATCCTATGCCTCTCTCAGTTGGAGTACCGCACGGCTCTGTCTTGGGTCCCTTGCTTTTCTCTCTATATACATGCTCCCTTGGAAAACGTATAGCTTCCTTTGGATTCCAGTACCACGTATATGTTAATGATACCCAAATCTATCTTTCCTCTCCTGATATCTCTCCCTCTTTACTCAACCAGATTTCCAACTGCCTCTCTGCAATTTCCTCTTGGATGTCTTCACACTACCTCCAACTGAATCCGTCCAAAACTGAGCTGCTCCTTATTCCCCCCTCTTAACATCCAACACCTGACCTTTCTCTGATGGTTGGAGACTCTATTCTCAACACCTCACCCCGGGTCCGCTGTCTTGGGGTTACACTTGACTCAGAACTCACATTCAACTCACATATACAAGTACTGGTTTGCTCGTTTCAGTTAATACATTATGGGAACAAGTAGCGGTATTCGTGTTAGTTTAGTTTCACATACTATCTATCCGTTGTATTTGTTATTTATTCAATGTTGCTGTTAATCTCTGTCATCCAGCTGATGGTATGCAGCAAGTGAAGAGTTCTCGCCTTAGCCTATTATCTACGGGGAATGTGGCCCCGGCGGACCAATCACAGTTGGTTCAATATAGGAGGTGTATTGGCACTTAGCTTTAAAAAGCGCTTTAGTTCTTATTCAATATATTACCTCTGAGGAAGAAGGAACATATCTGTATTATCCTTCGAAATGCGTCAGGTGTTTGCATGTACAAGTAGTACATCATTAGGTTATATTGAAAATAGACTCTTCATGGTAAATTTCAAAAGCATTGAGCGATTTTTAAATCTTTGGCTGTTTTTGATTTGGCTGATGTATATACTCAGTATTTCGTCTGGAACTGATATCCTACATCGACTATTTATATGTTGTCACGTTACCTCATATCATTGAGGTCCAATATTGTAAGTGTTTCTAACCGTACACTGTGTATATGTTTTAATAAAAACTGTATTACACTATCTCTACGCTTCTCCCCTTACTCTTTATGTAACCTGGAGTACAATCTGGAGCCTGAGGGAGGAGAGCTTGCCTGAGATTCGTTCACGGAGAAAGTGAATGCCAACAAAGTAGCGTGATTGGAGAACAGGGAGATCAATCAAGAGGGGGAGTGTTCGTTCACCCACCCGTTAGCACACACAGCCTAAGACTAAATACAACAGCGTCTCATTACCTCATATGATTGGGGGTACAGCTTGTAAGTAGTCTCAACAGAAGGGATCGCCTGATTGACTAGCTGTATGTTTCAGTGTTACTTTCAGACACTAGCGTTTTTGGATTTATATTCCAACTTACTAATAGCTTACGCAATGATTATTGCAATCTACTTCTAAATGGCTTTCCAAAACACGGCCTCTCCTCCCTCCAATCTATTATGAATGCTTCTGCTAAACTCATCCACCTAAGTCGCTGATCTACATCAGCTGCTCCACTCTGTCAGTCTCTAAACTGGCTCCCCATACACTCCAGAATACAATTTAAAGTATTAACCCTAACTTACAAAGCACTCAACAGTCTCATTTCCAACTATATTTCCTCTCTCATCATGAAATATTCCCCATCCCGTCCTGTTCAATTAACCTCTGACCTACGTCTCTCCATTCCTGTTATCTCCAAGATTTTGCACGTGCTGCTACTGTCCTCTGGAACTCTCTACCCTGCTCCATAAGACTGTCTCCAACCTTGTATAGCTTCAGACGTTCCTTGAAAACCCACCTATTCAGAGAGGTCTACCATCTCTCCTCCATCTCTCATCCTAACCAAACTAATACATGAACTGCCTGACTCACTGCTGCAACTACAACCGATGTGACAAGCTACCCCCAACCTTATGTCTCTGCACCCTAAACCTGTAGACTGTGAGCTCTCCGGAGGCCCTCTTCCTCATGTACTAGATTTGTTATGTTTTTGTTATGTTTTTCATCAGGTAGTATCTTCCTGATGAAATGGCCAAGAGCTTAACGGCCGAGAAACGCGTTGTATTGCTCCAATAAATATCTCTTTTATAATACATCTGATCCTGTTACATTGTATACATATTTGTAACCTTCCAAATAATCATTGGTTATATTCTAACACTGGCAATTGAAAGATATCACGGACCGCTTGCATTCAGGCTCTGTATAACGTCAGTGTGCAGTCTTCCGGAGTTACCTGTGAGGTCGACTATCTGATTTGCACACGCTAATCTGATCTGCATACACTGTTTGCAGGGAAAACTCCCACCAGTGCGGCTACCAGGACTGGCCTGCTCACGGCTTTGGCGGTCCATTGACAAGACATAACCCCACAGCATACTGATTGCTGCAAAAGGTCAGCCTGCTCATATGCACTTATCTTTAGTGCCAACTTGCTTGTGAGTACCTTTTCAACGCCTGCTGTTCCCTTTGGCTCTTACACCTTGTATGTATAATATCACACCATGAGGTGTTCTCTTTTTTCTGTCTCTAATTTCCTATGCAATTTTTTTTATTGATTTACTTTTGAGAAATGGAGGATTTTAATCTCTGACTTTTATCTCCACCATAATTTAAATTAATATATATATATATATATATATATATATACTGATATGGTTTACAAAGTTTATCTCTCTCATTTCGGGGAAAGATGTTGTTTGAATTCTATTATCTCTACTATGACTGGGGGCTAGAAAGTTTTTCTTCCTTAGGACAGGAGTACAACTTTAAATTGTTTTCGCCCTTTTTGTCAGAACAGGGGACAGAAAATCCTTTGGCTCTGCCTGGAAGTCTAGTTTTATCTGGATCAAGTCTAAGCATTCAAAAAAATCTACTCTCTTTTTCAATGCTGCATAAAGGTATGGCCCCAATCCAAAAGTTTTGGTAGGGGAAAGTTGCGCCTTTTTCAGGAGGCTTGGTTTTCAGTCTGTTTAGGATCCCTAGGTTTGTAGTATAGTTTCTCAGGGTTATCGACTAAGTTCAGAATTAGGCCTCTCAAAGGAAGGTTATTCTTTCCTATGTTCCTGTGAAGGCTCAGGTCTTTTTGGATCTAGAATCTATGGGAGTGATTGTTCTTGTTCCATTGTTGGAACAGGGGATGTGGTTTTATTCAAATGTATTTATTTTTTCCAAGTAGGGTTGCCAGGTGTCTGTCACAAAATACCGGACATATAACCGGGGAAGGGGGGGGGGGGGGACAGGCAAAACAAAAAAAGTGTTTTAGAGTAATATATATATATATATAAACACACATAAACATATATGCAGATCTGCTAAATATTGCATATAAATTTTTTGGGGTAGCGCATTTTTTTTATATTTACATACAGCTGCACAGTCTGCACTAATATATACATACATATCTCAATATATATATATAGATAGATAGTGTGTTGTATATGCACTCTCACCAACAGACCGCAACTTGCCAGGGTGCTATAGCCAGGTATGTAGAAAACAAAAGTTAAAAGCACTCACTGGACTGTAGACAGCAAATGTGAATCAAAATATTATTTATTGTGACGTTTCGGGACCAACAGCGTCCCTTCCTCTGACAAACAAATAGTGAAAAAACAAACATTTATAGACCCATAGATCACTCCCCTAGGTGAATTACCAATCAGAATGTGCCGTGTGCAAAACAAAATGAGCCGTGTGCAAAACTGGCATTAATCTCTGTGATTAATATAAAATCACTAATAACATCGTGAAAAATATGTGAAAAATGAGATGCAATATAAATACCAACGTAACTTTAAAAGTGTGTAGTGTAAGTGAATCTAATAGCCCCCAGATTGTATCCGATCTCATACATGCTTAAAAGAAATCTGTAGCACACATATAGTCCTGAAACAGACAACAAAAACCTGATTGGTGGGATGTCACATACCCCCACGATTTGATTGGCTAAACATATTTATCGTTCATTCAGTCGGGAGGTTGCCATGGCAACTAGGGCGTGGCCCTGGTTTGTTTGCACTAGTTGCCATGGCAACCTACCGACTAGCTGTTGGGAGTTGCGGTGTAAATAGGGGCAGATACATAAGATGCTGAGAACATGAATAATTTATTTACGATCCGGACAGGTATGGAGGCGGTGTGGTTATTTTGATATGTGTTGATTTGCTGAACTAAGGCGAAGGAGGGATCTCACGCACCTATAAATAATTCATGACGGGCTCGTTTAGCCTATTAGAGCAATTGTTATCATCCTGTGCGTGAGGCATTCCTTTGTTCCATTGGGCCTGTTAGGTTGATACAGGCGTGGCTGCATACGATGAATATGTTTAGCCAATCAAATCGTGGGGGTATGTGACATCCCACCAATCAGGTTTTTGTTGTCTGTTTCAGGACTATATGTGTGCTACGGATTTCTTTTAAGCATGTATGAGATCGGATACAATCTGGGGGCTATTAGATTCACTTACACTACACACTTTTAAAGTTACGTTGGTATTTATATTGCATCTCATTTTTCACATATTTTTCACGATGTTATTAGTGATTTTATATTAATCACAGAGATTAATGCCAGTTTTGCACACGGCTCATTTTGTTTTGCACACGGCACATTCTGATTGGTAATTCACCTAGGGGAGTGATCTATGGGTCTATAAATGTTTGTTTTTTCACTATTTGTTTGTCAGAGGAAGGGACGCTGTTGGTCCCGAAACGTCACAATAAATAATATTTTGATTCACATTTGCTATATATATAAATGTTTGTTTTTTCACTATTTGTTTGTCAGAGGAAGGGACGCTGTTGGTCCCGAAACGTCACAATAAATAATATTTTGATTCACATTTGCTGTCTACAGTCCAGTGAGTGCTTTTAACTTTTGTTTTATATATATATATATATATATATATATATATATATATATGCACATACACACATACACACAGTGTATTTATATATATATATATATATATATATATATACACAGTGTATATATATATATATATATATATATATATATATCTACAGTACATATATATATATATATATCTACAGTATATATATATATTTATATTATTTATAATATATATATATATATTTATATTATTTATAATATATATATAATATTTATAATATATATATATATATATATATATATATATATATATATATATTATATTTAACATATATACACACTTTTTTTGTGTCGGTGATATTAAATAAAACGAACTGAGAGACACGATGCCACATACCGCATTTTCTTGTAACTAGGTGACAGTGACACTGAGTCTGATTTAATCTCAGAAAGTCACACACACTGAAGTGAAAAATTGCTGTTGACTGAGGGAACGAACACTCAGAATCACACAGCATCAGCATTCAGCACTGCAACCTCTGAAGCAGCCGGCGGGTCTTCTCACTGACACCGACGCAATGTCACGTGCGTGATCATGTGACATCCGTCCAATAGACTGTCAGTGCAAGCTGCTTGTACCTAACCCACCACATAGTAGTCTGAAGCAGAGTCTGGCTCCAGCTGATCTAATAGTAGGCTAGATTGGATGCCGGACTGCTGGTTGGGACACAGGCTGGGCTGGCCTTGAGGTTGGGTAATAGTCTGAAATGGCAGAGGAATTTTTTTTAAAAACAGTTTGACTCTCTTAGAGGTTTGTCTGGTATTTTTTTTACTTATATTACCGGGCAGTAACCGGAAATACCGGACTGTCCGGTCAAATACCGGACACCTGGCAACCCTATTTCGAAGAGGGAAGAAACTTTCAGACCAATTTTTAGGATCTTTAAGATCTGAACAAGTTTATCAGAGTTCCTATTTTCAAAATGGAAAGTATTTGGACCATTTAACCTTTAGTTTAGGTCAGTTTCTGTCCACATTAGTTTTTAAGGATGTTTTCCTTCATGTTTCAAGTTCAGGGAACATTATTTATTTTTAAAGTTTGCCTTTCTAAACAAGCAATTTAAGTTTGTTGCTTTACCAGAATATTTATTTAAGTTCTGGGTACTCAGAACTCAAGATATTGCAGTGTTTTCTTACCTAGTTGATATCTTGGTTCTGCTTTTTTTTCTCTCACTTAAAGTCTGTTGCATTTAATTTGCAAAAATAATTTTCCAAAGAGTTCTCTGGTTTCTCAGACAAGGCTTGATTTTCTGAGAGTTCAGATAGATACAGTTTTTATTCATCTATCTTTGATAGTTCTAAGATGTTAGAAGCTAGTGTTAGCTTCTCTAAATCTTCATTTTCTTTTCAATCAATTGCTCTTTTTTTGTATGGAGGTATTTAGTCTCATGCTTGCTGCATTACATGCTTTTCCATTTGCTCATTTTACTTGAGGCCTCTTCAGCTTTGTATGATTATGCAATGGTAGATCATACTTAGCTGTTGTAAAAGATTTATCTATATCACAAGACAAGTTAGTCCCTTTCTGGGTGGCAATAACATCAGCTTATTATGCTGGGGGCTTCTTTTTTTCATCCTTTTTGGACTGTGATCTCTTCTGATGCAGGTCTTTCAGTGTGGGGGGGGGGGGGGGGCACCTGGGGGTCTCTGAGGGTACAAGTGATTTTGTTTTCTTGGGAGCCTAGGTTGCCAATTAATGTTATAGTACACCTTCAGAGTTGGCCTCTGTTGAAGAGGGAGTCTTAGCTCTGTTTTCAGTCAGACTATGTCACAGCAGTGGCCTACATTAGTCATCAGAGTTCCCTAGCTATTTTCTGGGCAGAAGTCAATTGTTGCCTGATTTTTGCAGTTCATGTTTTAGGAGTGAACAATTGGGAAGCAGTTTTTCTCAGTTGGCAGTCACTGGGTCCAGGGGAGTAGTCTCTTTATCTGGATGTTTTCTATCAGATAGTGGATCTCTGGGGTCTCCCAGAAATAGATATTATGGTTTTCGGTTGAATAATAAAACTTCTCAGACTCTATGTGAAGTCTAAGCACCCTCAGAGAAGTTTTGTGGCTCCTTTGGTAGTTTTTATTGTTGTTTCAACGGGCTAATGCTTTTCCTCCTCTAGTTCTTCTTTTCAGAGTGATTAATTAGATCAGGCTAGTATCCTTATTGCTTTAGTTTGGCCTTAGAGGGTCTGGTATGCAGATCTGTTTTACATATCCAGTTGCCCTCAAAGTTTTTTTCCTTTGCATTCTGACCTTTTGTCTCACAAGGTCAGTTTTTCCATTAGGATCTTGATTTTCTACCCTTAATGACATGGTGATTGGATCATTACTTCTGAGGCAGAGAGGTTTCTTTGATTCTGTTGTCGAGAATTTGATTAAGGTCTACAAGCCTGTGACTAGGATTATGTATCATTAGGTCTAGAAGGCCTTTTATTTCCTGGTGTATCACTCATGTTTTTTTCTTGGTATTCTTTTAGAATTCTGTGGGTTTTGCATTTTTTTGCCAGTTGGGTTTATCTGCCAGCTATTTGAAAGGTCAGATTTCTGCTCTTTTCATTTTGGGTTAACATTTTACCTGTTTCTAAGCCAATTTCTCTTTCTTGGAAGGTTTTGTTTTCTTTTGCCTATCTCTTCTGCTAGAAGAGTATTTGAGTTGTCTGCTTTTTCGTGTGATTATCTTCAGGATAAGTCATATTTGTCTTTTTTTCCTAAAGTTGTGTCTCTGGATATATGAGAAATTGTTGTCCCTTCTTTATGTCTTAATCCTAGAATTCTTCAGAGAGGCTTCTCTATAACTTGGATGTTGTAAGGGTATTGAAGTATTATAATGTTTTCAGTCAAACCTCTAGTTTGTCTGTTCACTTTTCTGATTCCAGGAAGGGGTAGAACGTTTCTACCATTTATTTGGCTTCTTCATTTAAACTTTTGTTCAATAAGGCTTACTTGAAGGTGGGACAGCCTCCACCAAGACAATTTATGACTTTTTCTTCTAGATCAGTTTCCACTTCCTTGACTTTTTAGAATGAGATTTCTGTTGACCAATTTTGCAAGGTAGCTTCTTCGTATTTTTAGCATACTTTTTCGAAATTCTATCATTTGTTTGATTGTTTTTTTGCTTTTTAAGGCTGCATTTGGTAGGAAGTCCTTCAGGCAGTTGTCTTAGGATAATTTTTTATTTCACCTGTTGGCCATTTTAATTGCATTTTACTCTGGTTTTTGGGTTCTATTTGGGTTGTAGATTTTGTTTCACTTGTGAAAAAAGGATGTTCTTTTTTTATCTAGCCCTTATTTCTCATTACACCTGGACTCCACAGCTTGGGTATTAGATCTCGGGAGTAATGGATTGTGGACTCTCACCACCTATATGAAAGAAAACATAATTTATGCTTACCTGATAAATTTGTTTCCTTCATGGTGGTGAGAGTCCACTTTTTAGTGTTGGTTTATTTTTGTACACATCTTTTTTCCCTGCTCCTATTTTTTTGCTCTTATTACTTTTTCCTTCCTCTTTTGCTTGGCTATACGTCAAACTGATTTACCAGTGAGGTGAGAGGGGTTTTATACAGCTATTGAGGTTTGGGAATGTTTACCTACTTCTAGTGGCAGGGGATAGTAATTACCAGGAGTAATGGATCATGGACTTTCACCACCATGAAATAAATTAATTTATCAGGAAAACATAAATTAATTTTTATTTTATTTTTTTTTGGGGGGGGGGGGGAAATAAAAAGTTATAGTTTTCCTTAATATTCTAGCATCAATTCTATATATGTTTGCATAATTTTAAGGGAAATATTGAATCAAAATTATTCTTTATTTATTTCATAGCTAGAACAGGCCATGGGGTAGATTTACTATATGTCGAGAGGACATGATTCGCTATAGTGAATCATGTACGCTCAACATAGCTAAATGTCTACAGCATACACTGTTGTCATTTATCATTGCACAAGCATTTCTAGTAAAAAGCCTATGCAATGCAGCCCCCTGCTCACTGCCGGCCAATCGATCACTAGCAGGGGCTGTCAATCATCTCAATCGTAGTGGCAGAGATGTGGGAGGCCAGAGGTTTAGGGCTTAATAACTTTATTTAGTGGCGGCAATGTCAGGGATCAGCGGAATAGGGGTTAATAACTTTATTATAGTGGCGGCGATGTCGGGGTGCGGGGGAATAGGGGTTAATATTTTTAACTAGTGTCGGTGATGTCGGGGGCGGCAAATTAGGGGTTAATAACTTTATTGAATAGTCGCAATGTGGGTGGGCGGCAGATTAGGAGTTAATAGGTTTAATATATTGTTTGCAATGCAGGAGTGCAGCGGTTTAAGGGTTAATAGGTAGTTTATTGGTGTTAGTGTACTTTGTAACAATTTAGTTATGAGTTTTGTGAAACATTTTTGTTACACAAAACTCGTAACTACTGCTCTCAGATGAAGGTATGGATCGTGTCGGTATAGGCTGTAACACAAGCTTTTTAGCCTCACCATACAACCTGTAATACCGGCGCTATGGAAATCCCACGCAAAAATGTCATTTTTTTTGAGTGCGGTATTGACGTTGCGTTACAGGCTAAAATGCTTGCAGTATAGCTATACCGACATGACTCCCAATAGTGCGTTACTGCTTGCCATTTGTTCAGCATTAAAAGTCGCAACACAAAACTCGTAATCTAGGTGTTAATTTTTTTTTCTTGAATGTTACTTTTTTTTTATAAATTAAATTGTGTAATAAAAGTTTGCAAGAAATGTAAAAAATAAAAAAAAATAAAAAATACAAACAGTAAAAATTCAAGAAAATGTTGCACAAGTTTAAAAAATAAATGGAAATAATATAACAAAGTATTAAATCAGGTGTAATAAAAGTTTGCAAGAAATGTAAAAAAAAAAATACAAACAGTAAAAATTCAAGAAAATGTTGCACAAGTTTAAAAAATAAATGGAAATAATACAACAAAGTATTAAATCAAGTGTAATAAAAGTTTGCAAGAAATGTAAAAATAAAATAAAATACAAACAGTAAAAATTCAAGAAAATGTTGCACAAGTTTAAAAAATAAATGGAAATAATATAACAAAGAAACATAAGGATTACGTTACTTTGTTATATTATTTCCATTTATTTTTTAAACTTGTGCAACATTTTCTTGAATTTTTACTGTTTGTATTTTTTTTTTACATTTCTTGCAAACTTTTATTACACAATTTAATTTTCACCTATATGAAAGAAAACATAATTTATGCTTACCTGATAAATTTGTTTCCTTCATGGTGGTGAGAGTCCACTTTTTTAGTGTTGGTTTATTTTTGTGCACATCTTTTTTCCCTGCTCCTATTTTTTTGGCTCTTATTACTTTTTCCTTCCTCTTTTGCTTGGCTATACGTCAGACTGATTTACCAGTGAGGTGAGAGGGGTTTTATACAGCTATTGGGGTTTGAGAATGTTTACCTACTTCTAGTGGAAGGGGATAGTAATTACCAGGAGTAATGGATCATGGACTTTTGCCACCATGAAATAAATTAATTTATCAGGAAAACATAAATTAATTATTTTTTTTGTTGGGGGGGGGGGGGAATAAAAAGTTATAGTTTTCCTTAATATTCTAGCATCAATTCTATATATGTTTGCATAATTTTAAGGGAAATATTGAAACAAAATTATTAAGAGTGTAAAACAAGTCTCTATATTTGATATATACAGAATTACCATTCCCTGGGTCAAACTGATCCACAGACCTGATTTAACCCCATAAAGTATATATTCTAAAAGTTTACAATCCAGAATGCATCTGCAGCCATCACAATACCTGTCCAGGAATCAGCTTTAAATATAGACATTCTTTATTTTACCACCAAATAATTATTTCATGTGCATTCCTTGTAAATAACTGTTGCCATATTATGGATTACATAGTAGTAACAAGAAACCAAAAAGTGGTCATTTAGAATTCACTGTGTCTCTTGAATACACAAACACCAAATATTTATATGATATCTAAAGCTCATAGCTAGAACAGGCCATGGGGTAGATTTATTATATGTCGAGAGGACATGATTCGCTATAGTGAATCATGTACGCTCAACATCGCTAAATGTCTACAGCATACACTGTCGTTATTTATCATTGCACAAGCATTTCTAGTAAAAAGCCTATGCAATGCAGCCCCCTGCCGGCCAATCGGTCACTAGCAGGGGCTGTCAATCATCTCAATCGTAGTGGCAGACATGTGGGAGGCCGGAGGTTTAGGGGTTAATAACTTTATTTAGTGGCGGCAATGTCACGGATCAGCGGAATAGGAGTTAATAACTTTATTATAGTGGCGGCGATGTCAGGGTGCGGGGGAATAGGGGTTAATATATTTAACTAGTGTCGGTGATGTCGGGGGTGGAAAATTAGGGGTTAATAACTTTATTGAATAGTCGCAATGTGGGTGGGCGGCAGATTAGGAGTTAATATGTTTAATATATTGTTTGCAATGCAGGAGTGCAGCGGTTTAAGGGTTAATAGGTAGTTTATCGGTGTTAGTGTACTTTGTAACAATTTAGTTATGAGTTTTGTGAAACATTTTTGTTACACAAAACTCGTAACTACTGCTCTCAGATGGAGGTATGGATCGTGTCGGTATAGGCTGTAACACAAGCTTTTTAGCCTCACCACACAACATGTAATTAGTGATGTCGCTAACCTTAAAATTTCGGTTCGCGAACGGCGGACTCAAACTTCCGCAACTGTTCGCGAACCGGCGAACCGCCATTGACTTCAATAGGCAGGCGAACTTTAAAACCCACAAGGACTCTTTCTGGCCACAATAGTGATGGAAAAGTTGTTTCAATGGGACTAACACCTGGACTGTGGCATGCCGGAGGGGGATCCATGGCAAAACTCCCACGGAAAATTACATAGTTGATGCAGAGTCTGGTTTTAACCCATAAAGGGCCTTAATCACCTAACATTCCTAAAATTTTTTTGAATAACGTGCTTTAAAACATCAGGTATGATGTTGTATCGATCAGGTAGTGTAAGGGTTACGCCCGCTTCACAGTGACAGACCAAACTCCCCGTGTAACGCACCGCAAACAACTGCAAACAGTCCATTTGCACTACCACGAGATAGATAGATTTGATAGATAGATACATAAATTACATAGATCAATAGATGCAATATACATATGATAGATACAAATGACATAGCTCAATAGATGCAATATACATTTGATAGATACGAATTACATAGATCAATCGATGCAATATACATTTGATAGATACAATATACATTTGATACATACGAATTACATAGATCAATAGATGCAATTTATATTTGATAGATACGATTGATAGCTAGATAGATTCGATAGATAAATAGATAGATTTGATAGATATATGATTTCCCTGACAGAGTATAACAATAAGACATGCGGTCTGGGACCCGTGGTGTTTTAAGTAGTATTATTCTTAGCAGTTTACTACCTGTTACTCCTCCTATCGGGGGAGGTTTATATGGCCTGCATTTTTGGAACAGGTAGATGGAAGAAGATGATGGTCTGTCCTCCTACTTCAAATTTGGCCTAAACACAAGTGGCTGTCTCAAATCAGTCCGGCCACAAGATAGATAGATTTGATAGATAGATATACATAGATAGTTAGATAGAATCGATAGAAGATAAATAGATCGATTTGATAGATATATAATTACCCTGACAAAGTATAATAATAAAACATGCGGTCTGGGACCCATGGTAACTAGGTTGTGTTAAGTAGTACTATTCTTAGCACTTTAATACCTGTTACTCCCCCTATCGGGGGAGGTCTATATGGCCTGCATGATTACCCTGACAAAGTATAATAACAAAACATGTGGTCTGCGACCCATGGTAACTTGGTTGTGTTAAGTAGTACTATTCTTAGCACTTTAATCCCTGTAACTCCCCCTATCAGGGGAGGTCTATATGGCCTGCATGATTACCCTGACCAAGTATAACAACAAAACATGTGGTCTGGGACCCATGGTAACTAGGTTGTGTTAAGTAGTACTGTTCTTAGCACTTTAATACCTGTTACTCCCCCTATCTGGGTCGGTCTATATGGCCTGCATGATTACCCTGACAAAGTATAAAAACAAGACATGCGGCTGGGACCCATGGTAACTAGGTTGTGTTAAGTAGTACTGTTCTTAGCACTTTAATACCTGTTACTCCCCCTATCTGGGTCGGTCTATATGGCCTGCATGATTACCCTGACAAAGTATAACAACAAAACATGTGGTCTGGGACCCATGGTAACTAGGTTGTGTTAAGTAGTACTGTTCTTAGCACTTTAATACCTGTTACTCCCCCTATCTGGGTCAGTCTATATGGCCTGCATGATTACCCTGACAAAGTATAACAACAAGACATGCGGTCTGGGACCCATGGTAACTAGGTTGTGTTAAGTAGTACTGTTCTTAGCAGTTTAATACCTGTTACTCCCCATATCGGGGGAGGTCTATATGGCTTGCATGATTACCCTGACAAAGTATAACAACAAAACATGTGGTCTGGGACCCATGGTAACTAGGTTGTGTTAAGTAGTACTGTTCTTAGCACTTTAATCCCTGTAACTCCCCCTATCGGGGGAGGTCTATATGGCCTGCCTGATTACCCTGACAAAGTATAACAACAAGACATGCGGTCTGGGACCCATGGTAACAATGTTGTGTTAAGTAGTACTGTTCTTAGCACTTTAATACCTGTTACTCCCCCTATCTGGGTCGGTCTATATGGCCTGCATGATTACCCTGACAAAGTATAATAATAAAACATGCGGTCTGGGACCCATGGTAACTAGGTTGTGTTAAGTAGTACTATTCTTAGCACTTTAATACCTGTTACTCCCCCTATCGGGGGAGGTCTATATGGCCTGCATGATTACCCTGACAAAGTATAATAACAAAACATGTGGTCTGAGACCCATGGTAACTTGGTTGTGTTAAGTAGTACTATTCTTAGCACTTTAATCCCTGTAACTCCCCCTATCAGGGGAGGTCTATATGGCCTGCATGATTACCCTGACCAAGTATAACAACAAAACATGTGGTCTGGGACCCATGGTGACTAGGTTGTGTTAAGTAGTACTGTTCTTAGCACTTTAATACCTGTTACTCCCCCTATCTGGGTCGGTCTATATGGCCTGCATGATTACCCTGACAAAGTATAAAAACAAGACATGCGGTCTGGGACCCATGGTAACTAGGTTGTGTTAAGTAGTACTGTTCTTAGCACTTTAATACCTGTTACTCCCCCTATCTGGGTCGGTCTATATGGCCTGCATGATTACCCTGACAAAGTATAACAACAAAACATGTTGTCTGGGACCCATGGTAACTAGGTTGTGTTAAGTAGTACTGTTCTTAGCACTTTAATACCTGTTACTCCCCCTATCTGGGTCGGTCTATATGGCCTGCATGATTACCCTGACAAAGTATAACAACAAGACATGCGGTCTGGGACTCATGGTAACTAGGTTGTGTTAAGTAGTACTGTTCTTAGCAGTTTAATACCTGTTACTCCCCATATCGGGGGAGGTCTATATGGCTTGCATGATTACCCTGACAAAGTATAACAACAAAACATGTGGTCTGGGACCCATGGTAACTAGGTTGTGTTAAGTAGTACTGTTCTTAGCACTTTAATCCCTGTAACTACCCCTATCGGGGGAGGTCTATATGGCCTGCCTGATTACCCTGACAAAGTATAACAACAAGACATGCGGTCTGGGACCCATGGTAACAATGTTGTGTTAAGTAGTACTGTTCTTAGCACTTTAATACCTGTTACTCCCCCTATCTGGGTCGGTCTATATGGCCTGCATGATTACCCTGACAAAGTATAACAACAAAACATGCGGTCTGGGACCCATGGTAACTAGGTTGTGTTAAGTAGTACTGTTCTTAGCAGTTTAATACCTGTTACTCCCCATATCGGGGGAGGTCTATATGGCCTGCATGATTACCCTGACAAAGTATAACAACAAGACATGCGGTCTGGGACCCATGTTAACTAGGTTGTGTTAAGTAGTACTATTCTTAGCACTTTAACACCTTAATGACCACAATGTACCCTGTATGTCACTAGTCGTTAAGGGTTTTTTCAGGACATAATAGCACAAGTCTAGCAAGAACACGCTATTAATGCACTCCCTCCAGCAGGCTTTGTGGAATAGAGCAGTCTCAACGCTGGTGGCAAGACCGTGCTATAAAACAATCAAGTCCCAAAAAAAGGCCAGCGACATACAGGGTACGTCGCTGGTCCTTAAGGGGTTAATCCCTGTAACTCCCCCTATCGGGGGAGGTCTATATGGCCTGCATGATTACCCTGACAAAGTATAACAACAAAACATGAGGTCTGGGACCCATGGTAACTAGGTTGTGTTAAGTAGTACTGTTCTTAGCACTTTAATCCCTGTAAATCCCCCTATCGGGGGAGGTCTATATGGCCTGCATGATTACCCTGACAAAGTATAACAACAAAACATGTGGTGTGGGACCCATGGTAACTAGGTTGTGTTAAGTAGTACTGTTCTTAGCAGTTTAATACCTGTTACTCCCCATATCGGGGGAGGTCTATATGGCCATCATGATTACCCTGACAAAGTATAATAATAAAACATGCGGTCTGGGACCCATGGTAACTAGGTTGTGTTAAGTAGTACTATTCTTAGCACTTAAATCCCTGTAACTCCCCCTATCGGGGGAGGTCTATATGGCCTGCATGATTACCCTGACAAAGTATAACAACAAGACATGCGGTCTGGGACCCATGGTAACTAGGTTGTGTTAAGTAGTACTGTTCTTAGCACTTTAATACCTGTTACTCCCCCTATCTGGGTCGGTCTATATGGCCTGCATGATTACCCTGACAAAGTATAACAACAAGACATGCGGTCTGGGACCCATGGTAACTAGGTTGTGTTAAGTAGTACTGTTCTTAGCAGTTTAATACCTGTTACTCCCCATATCGGGGGAGGTCTATATGGCTTGCATGATTACCCTGACAAATTATAACAACAAAACATGTGGTCTGGGACCCATGGTAACTAGGTTGTGTTAAGTAGTACTGTTCTTAGCACTTTAATCCCTGTAACTCCCCCTATCGGGGGAGGTCTATATGGCCTGCCTGATTACCCTGACAAAGTATAACAACAAGACATGCGGTCTGGGACCCATGGTAACTATGTTGTGTTAAGTAGTACTGTTCTTAGCACTTTAATACCTGTTACTCCACCTATCTGGGTCGGTCTATATGGCCTGCATGATTACCCTGACAAAGTATAACAACAAGACATGCGGTCTGGGACCCATGGTAACTATGTTGTGTTAAGTAGTACTGTTCTTAGCACTTTAATACCTGTTACTCCCCCTATCTGGGTCGGTCTATATGGCCTGCATGATTACCCTGACAAAGTATAACAACAATACATGCGGTCTGGGACCCATGGTAACTAGGTTGTGTTAAGTAGTACTGTTCTTAGCAGTTTAATACCTGTAACTCCCCATATCGGGGGAAGTCTATATGGCTTGCATGATTACCCTGACAAAGTATAACAACAAAACATGTTGTCTGGGACCCATGGTAACTAGGTTGTGTTAAGTAGTACCGTTCTTAGCACTTTAATCCCTGTAACTCCCCCTATCGTGGGAGGTCTATATGGCCTGCCTGATTACCCTGACAAAGTATAACAACAAGACATGCGGTCTGGGACCCATGGTAACTATGTTGTGTTAAGTAGTACTGTTCTTAGCACTTTAATACCTGTTACTCCCCCTATCTGGGTCGGTCTATATGGCCTGCATGATTATCCTGACAAAGTATAACAACAAGACATGCGGTCTGGGACCCATGGTAACTATGTTGTGTTAAGTAGTACTGTTATTAGCACTTTAATACCTGTTACTCCCCCTATCTGGGTCGGTCTATATGGCCTGCATGATTACCCTGACAAAGTATAACAACAAGACATGCGGTCTGGGACCCATGGTAACTAGGTTGTGTTAAGTAGTACTGTTCTTAGCAGTTTAATACCTGTTACTCCCCATATCGGGGTCGGTCTATATGGCCTGCATGATTACCCTGACAAAGTATAACAACAAGACATGCGGTCTGGGACCCATGTTAACTAGGTTGTGTTAAGTAGTACTATTCTTAGCACTTTAATCCCTGTAAATCCCCCTATCGGGGGAGGTCTATATGGCCTGCATGATTACCCTGACAAAGTATAACAACAAAACATGTGGTGTGGGACCCATGGTAACTAGGTTGTGTTAAGTAGTACTGTTCTTAGCAGTTTAATACCTGTTACTCCCCATATCGGGGGAGGTCTATATGGCCATCATGATTACCCTGACAAAGTATAATAATAAAACATGTGGTCTGGGACCCATGGTAACTAGGTTGTGTTAAGTAGTACTATTCTTAGCACTTAAATCCCTGTAACTCCCCCATATCGGGGGAGGTCTATATGGCCTGCATGATTACCCTGACAAAGTATAACAACAAGACATGCGGTCTGGGACCCATGGTAACTAGGTTGTGTTAAGTAGTACTGTTCTTAGCACTTTAATACCTGTTACTCCCCCTATCTGGGTCGGTCTATATGGCCTGCATGATTACCCTGACAAAGTATAACAACAAGACATGCGGTCTGGGACCCATGGTAACTATGTTGTGTTAAGTAGTACTGTTCTTAGCACTTTAATACCTGTTACTCCCCCTATCTGGGTCGGTCTATATGGCCTGCATGATTACCCTGACAAAGTATTACAACAAGACATGCGGTCTGGGACCCATGGTAACTAGGTTGTGTTAAGTAGTACTGTTCTTAGCACTTTAATCCCTGTAAATCCCCCTATCGGGGGAGGTCTATATGGCCTGCATGATTACCCTGACAAAGTATAACAACAAAACATGTGGTGTGGGACCCATGGTAACTAGGTTGTGTAAGTAGTATTGTTCTTAGCAGTTTAATACCTGTTACTCCCCATATCGGGGGAGTTCTATATGGCCATCATGATTACCCTAACAAAGTATAATAATAAAACATGCGGTCTGGTACCCATGGGAACTAGGTTGTGTTAAGTAGTACTATTCTTAGCACTTAAATCCCTGTAACTCCCCCTATCGGAGGAGGTCTATATGGCCTGCATGATTACCCTGACAAAGTATAACAACAAAACATGTGGTGTGGGACCCATGGTAACTAGGTTGTGTTAAGTAGTACTGTTCTTAGCAGTTTAATACCTGTTACTCCCCATATCGGGGGAGGTCTATATGGCCTGCATGATTACCCTGACAAAGTATAATAATAAAACATGCGGTCTGGGACCCATGGTAACTAGGTTGTGTTAAGTAGTACTATTCTTAGCACTTTAATCCCTGTAACTCCCCCTATCGGGGGAGGTCTATATGGCCTTCATGATTACCCTGACAAAGTATAACAACAAAACATGTGGACTGGGACCCATGGTAACTAGGTTGTGTTAAGTAGTACTGTTCTTAGCAGTTTAATACCGGTTACTCCCCATATCGGGGGAGGTCTATATGGCCTGCATGATTACCCTGACAAAGTATAATAATAAAACATGAGGTCTGGGACCCATGGTAACTAGGTTGTGTTAAGTAGTACTATTCTTAGCACTTTAATCCCTGTAACTCCCCCTATCGGGGGAGGTCTATATGGCCTGCCTGATTACCCTGACAAAATATAACAATAAAACATGTGGTCTGGGAGCCATGGTAACTAGGTTGTGTTAAGTAGTACTGTTCTTAGCAGTTTAATAGCTGTTATTCCCCATATCGGGGGAGGTCTATATGGCCTACATGATTACCCTGACAAAGTATAATAATAAAACATGCGGGCTGGGACCCATGGTAACTAGGTTGTGTTAAGTAGTACTATTCTTAGCACTTTAATCTCTGTAACTCCCCCTATTGGGGGAGGTCTATATGGCCTGCATGATTACCCTGACAAAGTATAATAATAAAACATGCGGACTGGGACCCATGGTAACTAGGTTGTGTTAAGTAGTACTATTCTTAGCACTTTAATCCCTGTAACTCCCCCTATCGGGGGAGGTCTATATGGCCTGCATGATTACCCTGACAAAGTATAATAACAAAACATGTGGTCTGGGGTCCATGGTAACTAGGTTGTGTTAAGTAGTACTGTTCTTAGCAGTTTAATACCTGTTACTCGCCATATCGGCCGGAGGAGGTCTATATGGCCTGCATGATTACCCTGACAAAGTATAACAACAAAACATGTGGTCTGGAACCCATAGTAACTAGGTTGTGTTAAGTAGTACTGTTCTTAGCAGTTTAATACCTGTTACTCCCCCTATCGGGGGAGGTCTATATGGCCTGCATGATTACCCTGACAAAGTATAATAATAAAACATGCGGTCTGGGACCCATGGTAACTAGGTTGTGTTAAGTAGTACTGTTCTTAGCACTTTAATCCCTGTAACTCCCCCTATCGGTGGAGGTCTATATGGCCTGCATGATTACCCTGACAAAGTATAAAAATAAAACATGCGGTCTGGGACCCATGGTAACTAGGTTGTGTTAAGTAGTACTATTCTTAGCACTTTAATCCATGTAACTCCCCTATCGGGGGAGGTCTATATGGCCTGCATGATTACCCTGACAAAGTATAACAACAAAACATGTGGTCTGACACCCATGGTAACTAGGTTGTGTTAAGTAGTACTGTTCTTAGCAGTTTAATACCTGTTACTCCCCATATCGGCCGGGGGAGGTCTATATGGCCTGCATGATTACCCTGACAAAGTATAATAATAAAACAGGCAGTCTGGGACCCATGGTAACTAGGTTGTGTTAAGTAGTACTATTCTTAGCACTTTCATCCCTGTAACTCCCACTATCGGGGGAGGTCTATATGGCCTGCATGATTACCCTGACAAAGTATAACAACAAAACATGTGGTCTCAGACCCATGGTAACTAGGTTGTGTTAAGTAGTACTGTTCTTAGCAGTTTAATACCTGTTACTCCCCCTATCGTGGGAGGTCTATATGGCCTGCATGATTACCCTGACAAAGTATAATAATAAAACATGCGGTCTGGGACCCATGGTAACTAGGTTGTGTTAAGTAGTACTGTTCTTAGCAGTTTAATACCTGTTACTCCCCATATCGGGGGAGGTCTATATGGCCATCATGATTACCCTGACAAAGTATAATAATAAAACATGTGGTCTGGGACCCATGGTAACTAGGTTGTGTTAAGTAGTACTATTCTTAGCACTTAAATCCCTGTAACTCCCCCATATCGGGGGAGGTCTATATGGCCTGCATGATTACCCTGACAAAGTATAACAACAAGACATGCGGTCTGGGACCCATGGTAACTAGGTTGTGTTAAGTAGTACTGTTCTTAGCACTTTAATACCTGTTACTCCCCCTATCTGGGTCGGTCTATATGGCCTGCATGATTACCCTGACAAAGTATAACAACAAGACATGCGGTCTGGGACCCATGGTAACTAGGTTGTGTTAAGTAGTACTGTTCTTAGCACTTTAATACTTGTTACTCCCCCTATCTGGGTCGGTCTATATGGCCTGCATGATTACCCTGACAAAGTATTACAACAAGACATGCGGTCTGGGACCCATGGTAACTAGGTTGTGTTAAGTAGTACTGTTCTTAGCACTTTAATCCCTGTAAATCACCCTATCGGGGGAGGTCTATATGGCCTGCATGATTACCCTGACAAAGTATAACAACAAAACATGTGGTGTGGGACCCATGGTAACTAGGTTGTGTAAGTAGTATTGTTCTTAGCAGTTTAATACCTGTTACTCCCCATATCTGGGGAGTTCTATATGGCCATCATGATTACCCTGACAAAGTATAATAATAAAACATGCGGTCTGGTACCCATGGGAACTAGGTTGTGTTAAGTAGTACTATTCTTAGCACTTAAATCCCTGTAACTCCCCCTATCGGAGGAGGTCTATATGGCCTGCATGATTACCCTGACAAAGTATAACAACAAAACATGTGGTCTGGGACCCATGGTAACTAGGTTGTGTTAAGTAGTACTGTTCTTAGCAGTTTAATACCTGTTACTCCCCATATCGGGGGAGGTCTATATGGCCTGCATGATTACCCTGACAAAGTATAATAATAAAACATGCGGTCTGGGACCCATGGTAACTAGGTTGTGTTAAGTAGTACTATTCTTAGCACTTTAATCCCTGTAACTCCCCCTATCGGGGGAGGTCTATATGGCCTTCATGATTACCCTGACAAAGTATAACAACAAAACATGTGGACTGGGACCCATGGTAACTAGGTTGTGTTAAGTAGTACTGTTCTTAGCAGTTTAATACCGGTTACTCCCCATATCGGGGGAGGTCTATATGGCCTGCATGATTACCCTGACAAAGTATAATAATAAAACATGCGGTCTGGGACCCATGGTAACTAGGTTGTGTTAAGTAGTACTATTCTTAGCACTTTAATCCCTGTAACTCCCCCTATCGGGGGAGGTCTATATGGCCTGCCTGATTACCCTGACAAAATATAACAACAAAACATGTGGTCTGGGAGCCATGGTAACTAGGTTGTGTTAAGTAGTACTGTTCTTAGCAGTTTAATAGCTGTTATTCCCCATATCGGGGGAGGTCTATATGGCCTACATGATTACCCTGACAAAGTATAATAATAAAACATGCGGGCTGGGACCCATGGTAACTAGGTTGTGTTAAGTAGTACTATTCTTAGCACTTTAATCTCTGTAACTCCCCCTATTGGGGGAGGTCTATATGGCCTGCATGATTACCCTGACAAAGTATAATAATAAAACATGCGGACTGGGACCCATGGTAACTAGGTTGTGTTAAGTAGTACTATTCTTAGCACTTTAATCCCTGTAACTCCCCCTATCGGGGGAGGTCTATATGGCCTGCATGATTACCCTGACAAAGTATAATAACAAAACATGTGGTCTGGGGTCCATGGTAACTAGGTTGTGTTAAGTAGTACTGTTCTTAGCAGTTTAATACCTGTTACTCGCCATATCGGCCGGAGGAGGTCTATATGGCCTGCATGATTACCCTGACAAAGTATAACAACAAAACATGTGGTCTGGAACCCATAGTAACTAGGTTGTGTTAAGTAGTACTGTTCTTAGCAGTTTAATACCTGTTACTCCCCCTATCGGGGGAGGTCTATATGGCCTGCATGATTACCCTGACAAAGTATAATAATAAAACATGCGGTCTGGGACCCATGGTAACTAGGTTGTGTTAAGTAGTACTGTTCTTAGCACTTTAATCCCTGTAACTCCCCCTATCGGTGGAGGTCTATATGGCCTGCATGATTACCCTGACAAAGTATAAAAATAAAACATGCGGTCTGGGACCCATGGTAACTAGGTTGTGTTAAGTAGTACTATTCTTAGCATTTTAATCCATGTAACTCCCCTATCGGGGGAGGTCTATATGGCCTGCATGATTACCCTGACAAAGTATAACAACAAAACATGTGGTCTGACACCCATGGTAACTAGGTTGTGTTAAGTAGTACTGTTCTTAGCAGTTTAATACCTGTTACTCCCCATATCGGCCGGGGGAGGTCTATATGGCCTGCATGATTACCCTGACAAAGTATAATAATAAAACAGGCAGTCTGGGACCCATGGTAACTAGGTTGTGTTAAGTAGTACTATTCTTAGCACTTTCATCCCTGTAACTCCCACTATCGGGGGAGGTCTATATGGCCTGCATGATTACCCTGACAAAGTATAACAACAAAACATGTGGTCTCAGACCCATGGTAACTAGGTTGTGTTAAGTAGTACTGTTCTTAGCAGTTTAATACCTGTTACTCCCCCTATCGTGGGAGGTCTATATGGCCTGCATGATTACCCTGACAAAGTATAATAATAAAACATGCGGTCTGGGACCCATGGTAACTAGGTCGTGTTAAGTAGTACTATTCTTAGCACTTTAATCCCTGTAACTCCCCCTATCGGGGGAGGTCTTTATGGCCTGCATGATTACCCTGACAAAGTATAATAATAAAACAGGCAGTCTGGGGCCATAAGAACAGTACTACTTAACACAACCTAGTTACCATGGGTCTGAGACCACATGTTTTGATGTTATACTTTGTCAGGGTAATCATGCAGGCCATATAGACCTCCCCCGATAGTGGGAGTTACAGGGATGAAAGTGCTAAGAATAGTACTACTTAACACAACCTAGTTACCATGGGTCCCAGACTGCCTGTTTTATTATTATACTTTGTCAGGGTAATCATGCAGGCCATATAGACCTCCCCCGGCCGATATGGGGAGTAACAGGTATTAAACTGCTAAGAACAGTACTACTTAACACAACCTAGTTACCATGGGTGTCAGACCACATGTTTTGTTGTTATACTTTGTCAGGGTAATCATGCAGGCCATATAGACCTCCCCCGATAGGGGAGTTACATGGATTAAAGTGCTAAGAATAGTACTACTTAACACAACCTAGTTACCATGGGTCCCAGACCGCATGTTTTATTTTTATACTTTGTCAGGGTAATCATGCAGGCCATATAGACCTCCACCGATAGGGGGAGTTACAGGGATTAAAGTGCTAAGAACAGTACTACTTAACACAACCTAGTTACCATGGGTCCCAGACCGCATTTTTTATTATTATACTTTGTCAGGGTAATCATGCAGGCCATATAGACCTCCCCCGATAGGGGGAGTAACAGGTATTAAACTGCTAAGAACAGTACTACTTAACACAACCTAGTTACTATGGGTTCCAGACCACATGTTTTGTTGTTATACTTTGTCAGGGTAATCATGCAGGCCATATAGACCTCCTCCGGCCGATATGGCGAGTAACAGGTATTAAACTGCTAAGAACAGTACTACTTAACACAACCTAGTTACCATGGACCCCAGACCACATGTTTTGTTATTATACTTTGTCAGGGTAATCATGCAGGCCATAAAGACCTCCCCCGATAGGGGGAGTTACAGGGATTAAAGTGCTAAGAATAGTACTACTTAACACGACCTAGTTACCATGGGTCCCAGACCGCATGTTTTATTATTATACTTTGTCAGGGTAATCATGCAGGCCATATAGACCTCCCACGATAGGGGGAGTAACAGGTATTAAACTGCTAAGAACAGTACTACTTAACACAACCTAGTTACCATGGGTCTGAGACCACATGTTTTGTTGTTATACTTTGTCAGGGTAATCATGCAGGCCATATAGACCTCCCCCGATAGTGGGAGTTACAGGGATGAAAGTGCTAAGAATAGTACTACTTAACACAACCTAGTTACCATGGGTCCCAGACTGCCTGTTTTATTATTATACTTTGTCAGGGTAATCATGCAGGCCATATAGACCTCCCCCGGCCGATATGGGGAGTAACAGGTATTAAACTGCTAAGAACAGTACTACTTAACACAACCTAGTTACCATGGGTGTCAGACCACATGTTTTGTTGTTATACTTTGTCAGGGTAATCATGCAGGCCATATAGACCTCCCCCGATAGGGGAGTTACATGGATTAAAGTGCTAAGAATAGTACTACTTAACACAACCTAGTTACCATGGGTCCCAGAACGCATGTTTTATTTTTATACTTTGTCAGGGTAATCATGCAGGCCATATAGACCTCCACCGATAGGGGGAGTTACAGGGATTAAAGTGCTAAGAACAGTACTACTTAACACAACCTAGTTACCATGGGTCCCAGACCGCATTTTTTATTATTATACTTTGTCAGGGTAATCATGCAGGCCATATAGACCTCCCCCGATAGGGGGAGTAACAGGTATTAAACTGCTAAGAACAGTACTACTTAACACAACCTAGTTACTATGGGTTCCAGACCACATGTTTTGTTGTTATACTTTGTCAGGGTAATCATGCAGGCCATATAGACCTCCTCCGGCCGATATGGCGAGTAACAGGTATTAAACTGCTAAGAACAGTACTACTTAACACAACCTAGTTACCATGGGTCCCAGACCACATGTTTTGTTGTTATACTTTGTCAGGGTAATCATGCAGGCCATATAGACCTCCCCCGAGGTTGTGTTAAGTAGTACTATTCTTAGCACTTTAATCCCTGTAACTCCCCCTATTGGGGGAGGTCTATATGGCCTGCATGATTACCCTGACAAAGTATAATAATAAAACATGCGGTCTGGGACCCATGGTAACTAGGTTGTGTTAAGTAGTACTATTCTTAGCACTTTAATCCCTGTTTTGTTGTTATACTTTGTCAGGGTAATCATGCAGGCCATATAGACCTCCCCCGATAGTGGGAGTTACAGGGATGAAAGTGCTAAGAATAGTACTACTTAACACAACCTAGTTACCATGGGTCCCAGACTGCCTGTTTTATTATTATACTTTGTCAGGGTAATCATGCAGGCCATATAGACCTCCCCCGGCCGATATGGGGAGTAACAGGTATTAAACTGCTAAGAACAGTACTACTTAACACAACCTAGTTACCATGGGTGTCAGACCACATGTTTTGTTGTTATACTTTGTCAGGGTAATCATGCAGGCCATATAGACCTCCCCCGATAGGGGAGTTACATGGATTAAAGTGCTAAGAATAGTACTACTTAACACAACCTAGTTACCATGGGTCCCAGAACGCATGTTTTATTTTTATACTTTGTCAGGGTAATCATGCAGGCCATATAGACCTCCACCGATAGGGGGAGTTACAGGGATTAAAGTGCTAAGAACAGTACTACTTAACACAACCTAGTTACCATGGGTCCCAGACCGCATTTTTTATTATTATACTTTGTCAGGGTAATCATGCAGGCCATATAGACCTCCCCCGATAGGGGGAGTAACAGGTATTAAACTGCTAAGAACAGTACTACTTAACACAACCTAGTTACTATGGGTTCCAGACCACATGTTTTGTTGTTATACTTTGTCAGGGTAATCATGCAGGCCATATAGACCTCCTCCGGCCGATATGGCGAGTAACAGGTATTAAACTGCTAAGAACAGTACTACTTAACACAACCTAGTTACCATGGACCCCAGACCACATGTTTTGTTATTATACTTTGTCAGGGTAATCATGCAGGCCATAAAGACCTCCCCCGAGGTTGTGTTAAGTAGTACTATTCTTAGCACTTTAATCCCTGTAACTCCCCCTATTGGGGGAGGTCTATATGGCCTGCATGATTACCCTGACAAAGTATAATAATAAAACATGCGGTCTGGGACCCATGGTAACTAGGTTGTGTTAAGTAGTACTATTCTTAGCACTTTAATCCCTGTAACTCCCCCTATCGGGGGAGGTCTATATGGCCTGCATGATTACCCTGACAAAGTATAATAACAAAACATGTGGTCTGGGGTCCCATGGTAACTAGGTTGTGTTAAGTAGTACTGTTCTTAGCAGTTTAATACCTGTTACTCGCCCTATCGGCCGGAGGAGGTCTATATGGCCTGCATGATTACCCTGACAAAGTATAACAACAAAACATGTGGTCTGACACCCATGGTAACTAGGTTGTGTTAAGTAGTACTGTTCTTAGCAGTTTAATACCTGTTACTCCCCATATCGGCCGGGGGAGGTCTATATGGCCTGCATGATTACCCTGACAAAGTATAATAATAAAACAGGCAGTCTGGGACCCATGGTAACTAGGTTGTGTTAAGTAGTACTATTCTTAGCACTTTAATCCCTGTAACTCCCCCTATCGGGGGAGGTCTATATGGCCTGCATGATTACCCTGACAAAGTATAACAACAAAACATGTGGTCTCGGGACCCATGGTAACTAGGTTGTGTTAAGTAGTACTGTTCTTAGCAGTTTAATACCTGTTACTCCCCCTATCGGGGGAGGTCTATATGGCCTGCATGATTATCCTCACAAAGTATAATAATAAAACATGCGGTCTGGGACCCATGGTAACTAAGTTGTGTTAAGTAGTACTATTCTTAGCACTTTAATCCCTGTAACTCCCCCTATCGGGGGAGGTCTATATGGCCTGCATGATTACCCTGACAAAGTATAATAACAAAACATGCTGGTCTGGGGTCCATGGTAACTAGGTTGTGCTAAGTAGTACTGTTCTTAGCAGTTTAATCCCTGTTACTCCCACTATCGGCCGGAGGAGGTCTATATGGCCTGCATGATTACCCTGACAAAGTATAACAACAAAACATGTGGTCTGAACCCATAGGTAACTAGGTTGTGTTAAGTAGTACTGTTCTTAGCAGTTTAATACCTGTTACTCCCCCTATCGGGGGAGGTCTATATGGCCTGCATGATTACCCTGACAAAGTATAATAATAAAAAATGCGGTCTGGGACCCATGGTAACTAGGTTGTGTTAAGTAGTACTGTTCTTAGCACTTTAATCCCTGTAACTCCCCCTATCGGTGGAGGTCTATATGGCCTGCATGATTACCCTGACAAAGTATAAAAATAAAACATGCGTTCTGAGACCCATGGTAACTAGGTTGTGTTAAGTAGTACTATTCGTAGCACTTTAATCCATGTAACTCCCCTATCGGGGGAGGTCTATATGGCCTGCATGATTACCCTGACAAAGTATAACAACAAAACATGTGGTCTGACACCCATGGTAACTAGGTTGTGTTAAGTAGTACTGTTCTTAGCAGTTTAATACCTGTTACTCCCCATATCGGCCGGGGGAGGTCTATATGGCCTGCATGATTACCCTGACAAAGTATAATAATAAAACAGGCAGTCTGGGACCCATGGTAACTAGGTTGTGTTAAGTAGTACTATTCTTAGCACTTTAATCCCTGTAACTCCCACTATCGGGGGAGGTCTATATGGCCTGCATGATTACCCTGACAAAGTATAACAACAAAACATGTGGTCTCAGACCCATGGTAACTAGGTTGTGTTAAGTAGTACTGTTCTTAGCAGTTTAATACCTGTTACTCCCCCTATCGTGGGAGGTCTATATGGCCTGCATGATTACCCTGACAAAGTATAATAATAAAACATGCGGTCTGGGACCCATGGTAACTAGGTCGTGTTAAGTAGTACTATTCTTAGCACTTTAATCCCTGTAACTCCCCCTATCGGGGGAGGTCTATATGGCCTGCATGATTACCCTGACAAAGTATAATAATAAAACATGCGGTCTGGGACCCATGGTAACTAGGTTGTGTTAAGTAGTACTATTCTTAGCACTTTAATCCCTGTAACTCCCCCTATCGGGGGAGGTCTATATGGCCTGCATGATTACCCTGACAAAGTATAACAATAAAACATGCGGTCTGGGACCCATGGTAACTAGGTTGTGTTAAGTAGTACTATTCTTAGCAGTTTAATCCCTGTTACTCCCCCTATCGGGGGGAGGTCTATATGGCCTGCATGATTACCCTGACAAAGTATAATAATAAAACATGCAGGTCTGGGACCCATGGTAACTAGGTTGTGTTAAGTAGTACTATTCTTAGCACTTTAATCCCTGTAACTCCCACTATCGGGGGAGGTCTATATGGCCTGCATGATTACCCTGACAAAGTATAACAACAAAACATGTGGTCTCAGACCCATGGTAACTAGGTTGTGTTAAGTAGTACTGTTCTTAGCAGTTTAATACCTGTTACTCCCCCTATCGTGGGAGGTCTATATGGCCTGCATGATTACCCTGACAAAGTATAATAATAAAACATGCGGTCTGGGACCCATGGTAACTAGGTCGTGTTAAGTAGTACTATTCTTAGCACTTTAATCCCTGTAACTCCCCCTATCGGGGGAGGTCTTTATGGCCTGCATGATTACCCTGACAAAGTATAATAATAAAACATGCGGTCTGGGACCCATGGTAACTAGGTTGTGTTAAGTAGTACTATTCTTAGCACTTTAATCCCTGTAACTCCCCCTATCGGGGGAGGTCTATATGGCCTGCCTGACTACCCTGACAAAGTATAATAATAAAACATGCGGTCTGGGACCCATGGTAACTAGGTTGTGTTAAGTAGTACTGTTCTTAGCAGTGTAATCCCTGTTACTCCCCCTATCGGCGGGGAGGTCTATATGGCCTGCATGATTACCCTGACAAAGTATAATAATAAAACATGCGGTCTGGGACCCATGGTAACTAGGTTGTGTTAAGTAGTACTATTCTTAGCACTTTAATCCCTGTAACTCCCACTATCGGGGGAGGTCTATATGGCCTGCATGATTACCCTGACAAAGTATAACAACAAAACATGTGGTCTCAGACCCATGGTAACTAGGTTGTGTTAAGTAGTACTGTTCTTAGCAGTTTAATACCTGTTACTCCCCCTATCGTGGGAGGTCTATATGGCCTGCATGATTACCCTGACAAAGTATAATAATAAAACATGCGGTCTGGGACCCATGGTAACTAGGTTGTGTTAAGTAGTACTATTCTTAGCACTTTAATCCCTGTAACTCCCCCTATCGGGGGAGGTCTATATGGCCTGCCTGATTACCCTGACAAAGTATAATAACAAAACATGTGGTCTGGGACCCATGGTAACTAGGTTGTGTTAAGTAGTACTATTCTTAGCACTTTAATCCCTGTTACTCCCCCTATCGGGGGGAGGTCTATATAGCTTGCATGATTACCCTGACAAAGTATAACAACAAAACATGTGGTCTGGGACCCATGGTAACTAGGTTGTGTTAAGTAGTACTGTTCTTAGCAGTTTAATACCTGTTACTCGCCATATCGGCCGTAGGAGGTCTATATGGCCTGCATGATTACCCTGACAAAGTATAATAATAAAAAATGCGGTCTGGGACCCATGGTAACTAGGTTGTGTTAGTAGTACTATTCTTAGCACTTTAATCCCTGTAACTCCCCCTATCGGTGGAGGTCTATATGGCCTGCATGATTACCCTGACAAAGTATAAAAATAAAACATGCGTTCTGGGACCCATGGTAACTAGGTTGTGTTAAGTAGTACTATTCTTAGCACTTTAATCCATGTAACTCCCCTATCGGGGGAGGTCTATATGGCCTGCATGATTACCCTGACAAAGTATAACAACAAAACATGTGGTCTGGGACCCATGGTAACTAGGTTGTGTTAAGTAGTACTGTTCTTAGCAGTTTAATACCTGTTACTCCCCATATCGGCCGGGGGAGGTCTATATGGCCTGCATGATTACCCTGACAAAGTATAATAATAAAACAGGCGGTCTGGGACCCATGGTAACTAGGTTGTGTTAAGTAGTACTATTCTTAGCACTTTAATCCCTGTAACTCCCACTATCGGGGGAGGTCTATATGGCCTGCATGATTACCCTGACAAAGTATAACAACAAAACATGTGGTCTCAGACCCATGGTAACTAGGTTGTGTTAAGTAGTACTGTTCTTAGCAGTTTAATACCTGTTACTCCCCCTATCGTGGGATGTCTATATGGCCTGCATGATTACCCTGACAAAGTATAATAATAAAACATGCGGTCTGGGACCCATGGTAACTAGGTTGTGTTAAGTAGTACTATTCTTAGCACTTTAATCCCTGTAACTCCCCCTATCGGGGGAGGTCTATATGGCCTGCATGATTACCCTGACAATGTATAATAATAAAACATGTGGTCTGGGACCCATGGTAACTAGGTTGTGTTAAGTAGTACTATTGTTAGCACTTTAATCCCTTTTACTCCCCCTATCGGGGGAGGTCTATATAGCCTGCCTGACTACCCTGACAAAATATAACAATAAGACATGCGGTCTGGGACCCATGGTAACTAGGTTGTGTTTAGTAGTACTATTCTTAGCAGTTTAATCCATTTTACTCCCCCTATCGGGGGAGGTCTATATGGCCTGCCTGATTACCCTGACAAAATATAACAATAAGACATGCGGTCTGAGACCCATGGTAAGGTTGTGTTAAGTAGTACTATTCTTAGCAGTTTAATCCATTTTACTCCCCCTATCGGGGGAGATCTATATGACCTGCCTGATTACCCTGACAAAATATAACAATAATATATGCGGTCTGGGACCCATGGTAACTAGGATGTGTTAAGTAGTACTATTCTTAGCACTTTAATCCCTTTTACTCCCCCTATCGGGTGAGGTCTATATGGCCTGCCTGATTACCCTGACAAAATATAACAGTAAGACATGCGGTCAGGGAGCCATGGTAAGGTTGTGTTAAGTAGTACTATTCTTAGCAGTTTAATCCATTTTACTCCCCCTATCAGGGGAGGTCTATATGGCCTGCCTGATTACCCTGACAAAATATAACAATAAGACATGCGGTCTGGGACCCATGGTAAGGTTGTGTTAAGTAGTACTATTCTTAGCAGTTTAATCCATTTTACTCCCCCTATCGGGGGAGGTCTATATCGCCTGCATGATTACCCTGACAAAATATAACAATAAGACATGCGGTCTGGGACCCATGGTAACTAGGTTGTGTTAAGTAGTAGTATTCTTAGCACTTTAATCCCTGTTACTCCTCCTATTGGGGGAGGTCTATATGGCCTGCATGATTACCCTGACAAAATATAACAACAAGAAATGCGGTCTGGGACCTATGGTAACTAGGTTGTGTTAAGTAGTACTATTCTTAGCACTTTAATACATGTTACTCTGGGACCCATGGTACGGTTACTTCCTTTTGCACAATAGAGTACAGGTATGGCATTGATTTTAGGAACCCGGAGATAATTTTTAGGAACTGGGAGATGGAAAAAGATGCTTGGACACCCAGTACAGGTCGTTCTCCTTCAGCCTTTTTATACGAGGGTCCCGGACCCTCAACAGAAACAACAGCATGAAACACCACATATACCATCCTTTTGAACAATCCAGTACAGGTATGGCATCGATTTTAGGAACCCGGAGATAATTTTTAGGAACCGGGAAATGGAAAAAGATGCTTGGACACCCAGTACAGGTCGTTCTCCTTCAGCCTTTTTATATGAGGGTCCCGGACCCTCAACAGAAACAACAGCATGAAACACCACATATGCCATCCTTTTGCACAATAGAGTACAGGTATGGCATCGATTTTAGAAACCCAGAGATAATTTTTAGGAACCGGGAGATGGAAAAAGATGCTTGGACACCTAGTACAGGTCGTTCTCCTTCAGCCTTTTTATACAAGGGTCCCGGACCCTCAACAGAAACAACAGCATGAAACACCACATATGCCATCCTTTTGAACAATAGAGTACAGGTATGGCATCGATTTTAGGAACTCGGAGATAATTTTTAGGAACCGGGAGATGGAAAAAGATGCTTGGACACCCAGTACAGGTCGTTCTCCTTCAGCCTTTTTATACGAGGGTCCCGGACCCTCAACAGAAACAGCAGCATGAAACACCACATATGCCATCCTTTTGCAAAATAGAGTACAGGTATGACATCGATTTTAGGAACCCGGAGATAATTTTTAGGAACCGGGAGATGGAAAAAGAGGCTTGGACACCCAGAAAAGGTCTTTCTCCTTCAGCCTTTTTATACGAGGGTCCCGGACCCTCAACAGAAACAACAGCATGAAACACCACATATGCCATCCTTTTGAACAATCCAGTACAGGTATGGCATCGATTTTAGGAACCCAGAGATAATTTTTAGGAACCGGGAGATGAAAAAGATGCTTGGACACCCAGTACAGGTCGTTCTCCTTCATCCTTTTTATACGAGGGTCCACGACCCCAAACAGGCACGACAGCATGAAAGACCCCATATGCCATCACTTCCTTTTGCACAATCGAGTACAGGTATGGCATCGTTTTTAGGAACCCGGAGATAATTTTTCGGAATCGGGAGATGGAAAAAGATACTTGGTCGGTCCATCTACTTCAAATTTGGGGCACTGTGCGTGCAATCTACTGTGCCACCAGATATGAGTGGTGTGTTAATGAGTACTATTCTTAACAGTTTCATCACTGTTATTTGCCTTTTTTTGGTTTGGGTTTTGTAGCCACAGTGCAGCACCAGAGGCCAGAAAAATTAGGCATGTCCAAATGCCTGAAAAATTAGGTATTGTTGCAGCCGCTGCTGTAGCAGCGGCCAGAAAAATGTATGTTTGTAAAACAGTTAGAAAGTGCCCTAAAACCTTGCAGCTTGAACACTAGTTGTTGGCGGATAAGTCACGCAAGTCATCCGGCATTCGAAGAAAAAATACGGCAGCGTGTGTACCATTTGTAGCCCAAAGCAGCTCATCTCATCATCGGGCCTTTTTTACTCAAATGTATCGCCCAATGTCAGTCCCTTCGGGATCCATCCCTCATTAATTTTAATAAAGTTGAGATAATCAAGACTTTTTTGACCTAGGCGACTTCTCTTCTCAGTGACAAAACCTCCTGCTGCACTGAAGGTCCTTTCTGACAGGACACTTGAAGCGGGGCAGGCCAGAAGTTCGATTGCAAATTGGGATAGCTCAGGCCACAGGTCAAGTCTGCACACACAGTAGTCAAGGGGTCCATCGCTCCTCAGCAGTTGATGCTAGGTAGTCTGCTACCTGTCGGTTGAGTCTTTCTCTGAGGCTGGATCCCGAAAGGCTCTGGCGATGCATAGGAGTTAAAAAGGTCCGCATGTCCTTCATCAACAACACGTCTGGAAAGCGTTATGTCCTTGCTCCCGTGGTCGTGGGAGGAGGATTACTTTCATCTCTTCCCCTGTTAGATTCCCGTTGTGCTGTAACATCACCCTTATACGTTGTGTAAATTATAGTTTTTAATTTATTTTGGAACTGCTCCATCCTTTCCGACTTGCGGGAATTTGGTAACATTTCAGTCACTTTATGCTTATACCGGGGGTCTAGTAGCGTGGACACCCAGTACAGGTAGTTCTCCTTCAGCTTTTTTATACGAGGGTCCCTCAACAGGCACGACAGCATGAAAGACCCCATTTTTACAAGGTTGGATGCCGAGCTAATCATGTCCCGTTCCTCGTCCTCACTGATCTCACTGAAGGTATCTTCTTCCCCCCAGCCACGTACAATACCACGGGTACCAGATAGGTGACAACAACGAGCAGCCTGGGATGCCTGTTGTGCTTGGTCTTCCTTCTCCTCCTCAAAGCCACATTCCTCTTCTGACTCCTCTTCCTCATAATCCTCTTCCTGCGTTGCCGCAGGTCCAGCAAGCGATGCTAATAAGGCTGTTTCTGGTGGTGATGGAGACCACAACTCTTCCTCTTCACGCTCATCTATGGCCTGATCCAGCACTCTTCGCAGGGCACGCTCCAGGAAGAAAACAAATGGTATGATGTCACTGATGGTGCCTTCGGTGCGACTGACAAGGTTTGTCACCTCCTCAAAAGGACGCATGAGCCTACAGGCATTACGCATGAGCGTCCAGTAATTTGGAAAAAAAAATCCCCAGCTCCCCAGAGGCTGTCCTAGCACCCCGGTCATACAAATACTTGTTAACAGCTTTTTCTTGTTGGAGCAGGCGGTCGAACATTAGGAGTGTTGAATTCCAATGTGTCGGGCTGTCACAAATCAAGCGCCTCACTGGCAGGTTGTTTCGATGCTGGATATCGGACAAGTGTGCCATGGCCATGTAGGAACGCCTGAAATGGCCACACACCTTCCTGGCCTGCTTCAGGACATCCTGTAAGCCTGGGTACTTATGCACAAAGCGTTGTACAATCAGATTACACACATGTGCCATGCACGGCACATGTGTCAACTTGCCCAATTTCAATGCCGCCACCAAATTACTTCCATTGTCAGAAACAACCTTGCCAATCTCCAGTTGGTGCAGAGTCAGCCACTGATCCACCTGTGCGTTCAGGGCGGACAGGAGTGCTGGTGCGGTGTGACTCTCGGCTTTCAGGCAAGTCAACCCCAAGACGGCGTGACACTGCCGTATCCGGGATGTTGAATAGTACCTGGGGAGCTGGGGGGGGTGCCGTTGATGTGGAGCAAGACGCAGCAGCAGAAGAGGACTCAGCCGAGGAAGAGGTTATGGAAGAGGATGGAGTAGGAGGAGTAGAGGAGGTAGCAGCAGGCCTGCCTGCAAGTCGTGGTGGTGTCACCAACTCCTCTTCAGAGCCACGCATTTCATGCTTGGCAGACGTCAGCAGGTTTACCCAATGCGCAGTGTAGGTGATATACCTGCCCTGAACATGCTTTGCAGACCAGCTATCAGTGGTCATATGGACCCTTGCCCCAACGCTGTGTGCCAGACATGCCATTACTTCCTTTCGCACAATCGAGTACAGGTTTGGGATTGCCTTTTGTGAAAAGACATTTCGGCCGGGTACCTTCCACTGCGGTGTCCCAATAGATACAAATTTTTTGAAAGCCTCAGACTCCACCAGCTTGTATGGTAAAAGCTGGCGGGCTAAGAGTTCAGACAAGCCAGCTGTCAGACGCCGGGCAAGGGGGTGACTTTAGGAAATTGGCTTCTTACTCTCAAACATGTCCTTGACAGACACCTGACTGTGGACAGATGACCAGGAACTGCTACGTAAGAGAGACTGAGTGGAGGATGGTTGAGAGGGGGCAAGGAGGACAGCAGTGGTTGATGTGGCTGAAGATGCTGGACCAGGAGGAGGAGTGGGCTTTGAGTTTGTGTGCTGCTTCTACTCATGTGTTCTTCCCATCGGCGTTTGTGATGTGAGACCATGTGCCTTCGCAAAGCAGTTGTACCTAGGTGGGTGTTGGACTTCCCACCACTCAGTTTCTTTTGGCACAGGTTGCAAATGGCATCGCTGTTGTCAGAGGTGGACACACACAAAAAAAAAGCCACACTGCTGAGCTCTGCGATGACGGCATTCTGGTGGTGTCAACAGCATGCGTTGATTGGCATGCTGTCTGGCTGACCCTGGGTGCCGATGCATGCTGTCTGACTGTGCCAATAGCTCCTTGCGACGACCTCCCCCTGCTTCCAACTCGTCTCCTCCTCCTCCTCTCTGTCTCCCCATCTGAACTTTCCCCCTCACGTGACATCCACGGACACATCATCATCAACCGCTTCACTTGTATCTGACAAATCAACAAAGGAAGCAGCAGCGGGTACAACATCATCATCATCATCACACCGTACGTCCATGTCTGTAATGCTGCCTCACTGAGACATATCACTGTTATCTACATCCTCTGTCAATGATGGTTGCGCATCACTCATTTCTTCCAACTGATGTGTCAATAACTCCTCTGACAGATCAAGTGAAGCGGCTGTGGTGCTAGTGTTGGTGGTGGCGACAGGCGGGCGAGTGGCACTGGTCACTTGAGAGGTGCCCGAAGCACAGCTGGATGTGGATGGTGCATCAAGGTTAGGACTAGGAGCGGAAGCTGTATAAGATTGGGTGTCCTGTGTTAGCCTTTCAACTAGGTCCTCCTCAGAACTTTTCGCGTCCATGGCACCTGGCCTCTGAACACTGTGCATAGTTGTAGGGTCTAAGGGAATCACAGCACCACGACCACGACGGCACCTGCGGGGTGGCCTGCCTCTGCCTGTCATTTTTTTTTAAAATGTACACTTACACTACTATTAAACAAATTATGAGTGGTGGCACTGGGCAAGTGGGCACAGTATACGCTGTGAGCCTGACACAAAAAAGCAGACTGATGCTTCAAAGTAAAAAATGTTTATTTTTTAAATATTAAAAGTACTGTTACAACAAATATGAGTGGTGCCACTAACTTGGCAAGTGGGCCTGGCACACACGCTGGCAGGCTGGAAACTTCAATTAGATTACTATAGTAGACTGTTTCACAGTCAAAAAAGTTTTTTTATTAAATATTTACAATACTGTTATAACAAATATGAGTGGTGGCACTAGTTGGCAAGTGGGCCTGGCACACACGCTGGCAGGCAGGCAACTGCAATTCAATTGCACTAGCAGACTGATGCTTCACAGTCAAAAAAGTGTTTATTTTAAATATTTACAATACTGTTATAACAAATATGATTGGTGGCACTAGTTGGCAAGTGGGCCTGGCACACACGCTGGGAGGAAGGCAACTGCAATTAGATTACACTAGATGACTGATGATTCACAGTCAAAAAAGTTTTTATTTTAAATATTTACGCTACTGTTATAACAAATATGATTCGTGGCACTAGTTGGAAAGTGGGCCTGGCACACACGCTGGCAGACAGGCAACTGCAATTAAATAACACTAGCAGACTGATGTTAAAGTTTTTTTAAAAAAAGTTACACTAATGGTACAACAGATAGGAGTGGTGGCACTGAGGATGGAAGTAGGCACAGTATGTGCTGGCAGCCTGACACACAGGCAGGCAAATGCAATTAAATTACACTAGCTGACTGATGTTTCACAGTCAAAAAAGTTTTTTTAAAATATTTACTATACTGTTATAACAAATAGGATTGGTGGCACTAGTTGGCAAGTGGGCCTGGCACACACGCTGGCAGGCAGGCAACTGCAATTCAATTGCACTAGCAGACTGATGATTCACAGTCAAAAATGTTTTTATTTTAAATATTTACAATACTGTTATAACAAATATGATTGGTGGCACTAGTTGGCAAGTGGGCCTGGCACACATGCTGGCAGGCAGGCAACTGCAATTCAATTGCACTAGCAGACTGATGATTCACAGTCAAAAATGTTTTTATTTTAAATATTTACACTACTGTTATAACAAATATGATTGGTGGCACTAGTTGGAAAGTGGGCCTGGCACACACGCTGGCAGGCAGGCAACTTCATTTAGATTACACTAGCAGACTGATGTTTCACAGTCAAAAAAGTTTTTTTTTAAATATTTACACTACTGTTATAACAAATATGATTGGTGGCACTAGTTGGCAAGTGGGCCTGGCACACACGCTGGCAGGCAGGCAATTGCAATTCAATTGCACTAGCAGACTGATGATTCACAGTAAAAAAAGTTTTTATTTTAAATATTTACACTACTGTTATAACAAATATGATTGGTGGCACTAGTTGGCAAGTGGGCCTGGCACACACGCTGGCAGACAGGCAACTTCAATTAGATTACACTAGCAGACTGATGTTTCAAAGTCAAAAAAGTTTTTATTTTAAATATTTACACTACTGTTATAACAAATATGATTGGTGGCACTAGTTGGCAAGTGGGCCTGGCACACACGCTGGGAGGAAGGCAACTGCAATTAGATTAAACTAGCTGACTGATGCTTCACAGTCAAAAAAAAATTTTAAAAAATATTTACACTACTGTTATAACAAATATGATTGGTGGCACTAGTTGGCAAGTGGGCCTGGCACACAAGCTGGCAGGCAGGAAACTGCAATTCAATTGCACTAGCAGACTGATGATTCACAGTCAAAAAAGTTTTTATTTTAAATATTTACAATACTGTTATAACAAATATGATTGAAGGCACTAGTTGGCAAGTGGGCCTGGCACACACGCTGGCAGGCAGGCAACTGCAATTCAATTGCACTAGCAGACTGATGATTCACAGTCAAAAAAGTTTTTATTTTAAATATTTACAATACTGTTATAACAAATATGATTGGTGGCACTAGTTGGAAAGTGGGCCTGGCACACACGCTGGCAGACAGGCAACTGCAATTAAATAACACTAGCAGACTGATGTTAAAGTTTTTTTTTAAAAAGTTACACTAATGTTACAACAGATAGGAGTGGTGGCACTGAGGATGGAAGTAGGCACAGTATGTGCTGGCAGCCTGACACACAGGCAGGCAACTGCAATTAAATTACACTAGCTGACTGATGTTTCACAGTCAAAAAAGTTTTTTTTAAAATATTTACTATACTGTTATAACAAATATGATTGGTGGCACTAGTTGGCAAGTGGGCCTGGCACACACGCTGGCAGGCAGGCAACTGCAATTCAATTGCACTAGCAGACTGATGATTCACAGTCAAATTTTTTTTTATTTTAAATATTTACAATACTGTTATAACAAATATGATTGGTGGCACTAGTTGGCAAGTGGGCCTGGCACACACGCTGGCAGGCAGGCAACTGCAATTCAATTGCACTAGCAGACTGATGATTCACAGTCAAAACATTTTTTATTTTAAATATTTACACTACTGTTATAACAAATATGATTGGTGGCACTAGTTGGCAAGTGGGCCTGACACACACGCTGGCAGGCAGGCAATTGCAATTCAATTGCACTAGCAGACTGATGATTCACAGTCAAAAAAGTTTTTATTTTAAATATTTACACTACTGTTATAACAAATATGATTGGTGGCACTAGTTGGCAAGTGGGCCTGGCACACACGCTGGCAGACAGGCAACTTCAATTAGATTACACTAGCAGACTGATGTTTCACAGTCAAAAAAGTTTTTTTTTTAAATATTTACACTACTGTTATAACAAATATGATTGGTGGCACTAGTTGGCAAGTGGGCCTGGCACACACGCTGGCAGGCAGGCAATTGCAATTCAATTGCACTAGCAGACTGATGATTCACAATCAAAAAAGTATTTATTTTAAATATTTACACTACTGTTATAACAAATATGATTGGTGGCACTAGTTGGCAAGTGGGCCTGGCACACACGCTGGGAGGAAGGCAACTGCAATTAGATTACACTAGCTGACTGATGCTTCACAGTCAAAAAATTTTTTAAAAAAATATTTACACTACTGTTATAACAAATATGATTGGTGGCACTAGTTGGCAAGTGGGCCTGGCACACACGCTGGCAGGCAGGCAACTGCAATTCAATTGCACTAGCAGACTGATGATTCACAGTCAAAAAAGTTTTTATTTTAAATATTTACAATACTGTTATAACAAATATGATTGGTGGCACTAGTTGGCAAGTGAGCCTGGCACACACCCTGGCAGGCAGGCAACTTCAATTAGATTACACTAGCAGACTGATGTTTCACAGTCAAATTTTTTTTTTTTAAATATTTAAACTACTGTTATAACAAATATGATTGGTGGCACTAGTTGGCAAGTGGGCCTGGCACACACACTGGGAGGAAGGCAACTGCAATTAGATTACACTAGCTGACTGATGTTTCACAGTCAAAAAAGTTTTTTTTTTTAATATTTACAATACTGTTATAACAAATATGATTGGTGGCACTAGTTGGCAAGTGGGCCTGGCACACACACTGGCAGGCAGGCAACTGCAATTCAATTGCACTAGCAGACTGATGATTCACAGTCAAAAAAGTTTTTATTTTAAATATTTACAATACTGTTATAACAAATATGACTGGTGGCACTAGTTGGCAAGTGGGCCTGGCACACACGCTGGTAGGCAGGAAACTGCAATTCAATTGCACTAGCAGACTGATGATTCACAGTCAAAAAAGTTTTTATTTTAAATATTTACACTACTGTTATAACAAATATGATTCGTGGCACTAGTTGGAAAGTGGGCCTGGCACACACGCTGGCAGACAGGCAACTGCAATTAAATAACACTAGCAGACTGATGTTAAAGTTTTTTTTTAAAAAGTTACACTAATGTTACAACAGATAGGAGTGGTGGCACTGAGGATGGAAGTAGGCACAGTATGTGCTGGCAGCCTGACACACAGGATGGCACTAGTGGCAGGCTGGCCTGGCAACTAAAATTAAATAACACTAGAAGACTGATGTAAAAGTTTTTTTTTACAAAATTTAAACTAATGTTACACCAGATAGGAGTGGTGGCACAGAGGATGGAAGTAGGCACAGTATATGCTGGCAGCCTGACACACAGGCTGGCACTAGTGGCAGCCAGGCTGGCCTGGCAACTAAAATTAAATAACACTAGAAGAGGACTGATGTAATTTTTTAAAAAAAATTTAAACTAATGTTACACCAATAAGTGGTGGAAAAAAGTGCTATTAATCACAGTATATGATGTGGGCCTGACACACAGGCCTGATGGAAAATGAAATTAGATTACACTAGCAAAATGATGTAAAAGTTTTTTTTTTTTTAATTTAAAATAATGTTAACCAGATATCAGTGGTGGCACAGAAGAATTAATCACAGTATATGATGTGGGCCTGCCACACAGGCCTGATAGAAAATGAAATTAGATTACACTAGCAAAATGATGTAAAAGTTTTTTTTTAAAAAAATTTACACTAATGTTACACCAGATATCAATGGTGGCACAGAGCAATTAATCACAGTATATGATGTGTGCCTGACACACCGGCCTGATAGAAAATGAAATTAGATTACACTAGCAAAATGATGTAAAGTTTTTTTTTTTAAATTTACACTAATGATTGTTAAGCAGATATCAGTGGTGGCACAGAGCAATTAACCACAGTATATGCTGTGAGCCTGACACACAGGCCTGATAGAAAATGAAATTAGATTACACTAGCAAAATGATGTAAATTTTTTTATTTTTTTATTTTACACTAATGTTACACCAGATATCAGTGGTGGCACAGAGCAATTAATCACAGTATATGATGTGGGCCTGACACACAGGCCTGATAGAAAATGAAATTAGATTACACTAGCAAAATGATGTAAAAGTTTTTTTTTAAAAATTTACACTAATGTTAAGCAGATATCAGTGGTGGCACTAATCACAGTATATGCTGTGAGCCTCACACGCAGGCTGACAACCAGGCAAATGCAAATAAAATTACAAATTAAAAAAAAAAAAACGACTGAAGTTCTAGCCCTAAAAAGGGCTTTTTGGGCTTAAGTTCTAGCCCTAAAAATGGCTTTTTGGGGTGCTGTCCTTACAGCAGAGATTAGATGATCCTTCAGAACTGTAGTGGACACTAAATACACTAGCCTAGCTATCTATTTCCCTATAAAATCACGAGCAGCAGCACTAACCCTCCTCTCACTAAGAAAGCAGAATAAATCTAAAATGGCTGCTGCCCAGGAGCTGGGAGGGTCTGCTGCTGATTGGCTCAAATGTGTCTGCAGGCTGTGAGATACAGGGTCAAAGTTTCCTCAATGATGACGAATAGGGGTCAGATTGAACATTGCATATGTTCGCCCGCCGCGGCGAACGCGAACAAGCTAAGATCGCCGGGAACTGTTCTCTGGCGAACAGTTCGCGACATCACTACCTGTAATACCGGCGCTATGGAAATCCCACGCAAAAATGTCATTTTTTTGAGTGCGGTATTGACATTGCGTTACAAGCTAAAATGCTTGCGGTATAGCTATACCGACATGACTTCCAATAGTGCGTTACTGCTTTTATGCTGAAATTGCCATTTGTTCAGCATTAAAAGTCGCAACACAAAACTCGTAATCTAGGTGTTCATTTTTTTTTCTTGAATGTTACTTTTTTTTTTAAATAAATTAAATTGTGTAATAAAAGTTTGCAAGAAATGTAAAAAAAAAATACAAACAGTAAAAATTCAAGAAAATGTTGCACAAGTTTAAAAAATAAATGGAAATAATTTAACAAAGTAACGTAAGGATCCTATCATTGTACAAGTGCATGTATCTGAAAACAGAATTTATGTTTACCTGATAAATTACTTTCTCCAACGGTGTGTCCGGTCCACGGCGTCATCCTTACTTGTGGGATATTCTCTTCCCCAACAGGAAATGGCAAAGAGCCCAGCAAAGCTGGTCACATGATCCCTCCTAGGCTCCGCCTTCCCCAGTCATTCGACCGACGTAAAGGAGGAATATTTGCATAGGAGAAATCATATGATACCGTGGTGACTGTAGTTAAAGAAAAGAAATTATCAGACCTGATTAAAAAACCAGGGCGGGCCGTGGACCGGACACACCGTTGGAGAAAGTAATTTATCAGGTAAACATAAATTCTGTTTTCTCCAACATAGGTGTGTCCGGTCCACGGCGTCATCCTTACTTGTGGGAACCAATACCAAAGCTTTAGGACACGGATGAAGGGAGGGAGCAAATCAGGTCACCTAGATGGAAGGCACCACGGCTTGCAAAACCTTTCTCCCAAAAATAGCCTCAGAAGAAGCAAAAGTATCAAATTTGTAAAATTTAGTAAAAGTATGCAGTGAAGACCAAGTCGCTGCCTTACATATCTGATCAACAGAAGCCTCGTTCTTGAAGGCCCATGTGGAAGCCACAGCCCTAGTGGAATGAGCTGTGATTCTTTCAGGAGGCTGCCGTCCGGCAGTCTCGTAAGCCAATCTGATGATGCTTTTAATCCAAAAAGAGAGAGAGGTAGAAGTTGCTTTTTGACCTCTCCTTTTACCAGAATAAACAACAAACAAGGAAGATGTTTGTCTAAAATCCTTTGTAGCATCTAAATAGAATTTTAGAGCACGAACTACATCCAAATTGTGCAACAAACGTTCCTTCTTTGAAACTGGATTCGGACACAAAGAAGGCACGACTATCTCCTGGTTAATGTTTTTGTTAGAAACAACTTTCGGAAGAAAACCAGGTTTAGTACGCAAAACGACCTTATCTGCATGGAACACCAGATAAGGAGGAGAACACTGCAGAGCAGATAATTCTGAAACTCTTCTAGCAGAAGAAATTGCAACCAAAAACAAAACTTTCCAAGATAATAACTTAATATCAACGGAATGTAAGGGTTCAAACGGAACCCCCTGAAGAACTGAAAGAACTAAATTGAGACTCCAAGGAGGAGTCAAAGGTTTGTAAACAGGCTTGATTCTAACCAGAGCCTGAACAAAGGCTTGAACATCTGGCACAGCTGCCAGCTTTTTGTGAAGTAACACAGACAAGGCAGAAATCTGTCCCTTCAAAGAACTTGCAGATAATCCTTTCTCCAAACCTTCTTGAAGAAAGGATAGAATCTTAGGAATTTTTACCTTGTCCCAAGGGAATCCTTTAGATTCACACCAACTGATATATTTTTTCCATATTTTGTGGTAGATTTTTCTAGTTACAGGCTTTCTGGCCTGAACAAGAGTATCAATGACAGAATCTGAGAACCCTCGCTTTGATAAGATCAAGCGTTCAATCTCCAAGCAGTCAGTTGGAGTGAGACCAGATTCGGATGTTCGAACGGACCTTGAACAAGAAGGTCTCGTCTCAAAGGTAGCTTCCATGGTGGAGCCGATGACATATTCACCAGGTCTGCATACCAAGTCCTGCGTGGCCACGCAGGAGCTATCAAGATCACCGATGCCCTCTCCTGATTGATCCTGGCTACCAGCCTGGGGATGAGAGGAAACGGTGGGAATACATAAGCTAGTTTGAAGGTCCAAGGTGCTACTAGTGCATCTACTAGAGTCGCCTTGGGATCCCTGGATCTGGACCCGTAGCAAGGAACCTTGAAGTTCTGACGAGAGGCCATCAGATCCATGTCTGGAATGCCCCACAATTGAGTAATTTGGGCAAAGATTTCCGGATGGAGTTCCCACTCCCCCGGATGAAATGTCTGACGACTCAGAAAATCCGCTTCCCAATTTTCCACTCCTGGGATGTGGATGGCAGACAAGTGGCAGGAGTGAGTCTCCGTCCATTGAATGATTTTGGTCACTTCTTCCATCGCCAGGGAACTCCTTGTTCCCCCCTGATGGTTGATGTACGCAACAGTCGTCATGTTGTCTGATTGAAACCGTATGAACTTGGCCTTTGCTAGCTGAGGCCAAGCCTTGAGAGCATTGAATATCGCTCTCAGTTCCAGAATATTTATCGGGAGAAGAGATTCTTCCCGAGACCAAAGACCCTGAGCTTTCAGGGGTCCCCAGACCGCGCCCCAGCCCACCAGACTGGCGTCGGTCGTGACAATGACCCACTCTGGTCTGCGGAAGCTCATCCCCTGTGACAGGTTGTCCAGGGACAGCCACCAACGGAGTGAATCTCTGGTCCTCTGATCTACTTGTATCGTCGGACACAAGTCTGTATAGTCCCCATTCCACTGACTGAGCATGCACAGTTGTAATGGTCTTAGATGAATTCGCGCAAAAGGAACTATGTCCATTGCCGCTACCATCAAACCTATTACTTCCATGCACTGCGCTATGGAAGGAAGAGGAACAGAATGAAGTATTTGACAAGAGTTTAGAAGTTTTGATTTTCTGGCCTCTGTCAGAAAAATCCTCATTTCTAAGGAGTCTATTATTGTTCCCAAGAAGGGAACCCTTGTTGACGGAGATAGAGAACTTTTTTCTACGTTCACTTTCCACCCGTGAGATCTGAGAAAGGCCAGGACAATGTCCGTGTGAGCCTTTGCTTGTGGAAGGGACGACGCTTGAATCAGTATGTCGTCCAAGTAAGGTACTACTGCAATGCCCCTTGGTCTTAGCACCGCTAGAAGGGACCCTAGTACCTTTGTGAAAATTCTTGGAGCAGTGGCTAATCCGAACGGAAGTGCCACAAACTGGTAATGCTTGTCCAGAAAGGCGAACCTTAGGAACCGATGATGTTCCTTGTGGATAGGAATATGTAGATACGCATCCTTTAAATCCACCGTGGTCATGAATTGACCTTCCTGGATGGAAGGAAGAATTGTTCGAATGGTTTCCATTTTGAACGATGGAACCTTGAGAAACTTGTTTAGGATCTTGAGATCTAAGATTGGTCTGAATGTTCCCTCTTTTTTGGGAACTACGAACAGATTGGAGTAGAACCCCATCCCTTGTTCTCCTAATGGAACAGGATGAATCACTCCCATTTTTAACAGGTCTTCTACACAATGTAAGAATGCCTGTTTTTTTATGTGGTCTGAAGACAATTGAGACCTGTGGAACCTCCCCCTTGGGGGAAGCCCCTTGAATTCCAGAAGATAACCTTGGGAGACTATTTCTAGCGCCCAAGGATCCAGAACATCTCTTGCCCAAGCCTGAGCGAAGAGAGAGAGTCTGCCCCCCACCAGATCCGGTCCCGGATCGGGGGCCAACATCTCATGCTGTCTTGGTAGCAGTGGCAGGTTTCTTGGCCTGCTTACCTTTGTTCCAGCCTTGCATTGGCCTCCAGGCTGGCTTGGCTTGAGAAGTATTACCCTCTTGCTTAGAGGACGTAGCACTTGGGGCTGGTCCGTTTCTGCGAAAGGGACGAAAATCAGGTTTATTTTTGGCCTTGAAAGACCTATCCTGAGGAAGCGCGTGGCCCTTGCCCCCAGTGATATCAGAAATAATCTCTTTCAAGTCAGGGCCAAACAGCGTTTTCCCCTTGAAAGGAATGTTAAGCAATTTGTTCTTGGAAGACGCATCCGCTGACCAAGATTTTAGCCAAAGCGCTCTGCGCGCCACAATAGCAAACCCAGAATTTTTCGCCGCTAATCTAGCCAATTGCAAAGTGGCGTCTAGGGTGAAAGAGTTAGCCAATTTGAGAGCATGAATTCTGTCGAAAATCTCCTCATAAGAGGAATCTTTATTGAGCGCCTTTTCTAGTTCATCGAACCAGAAACACGCTGCTGTAGTGACAGGAACAATGCATGAAATTGGTTGTAGAAGGTAACCTTGCTGAACAAACATCTTTTTAAGCAAACCCTCTAATTTTTTATCCATAGGATCTTTGAAAGCACAACTATCTTCTATGGGTATAGTGGTGCGTTTGTTTAGAGTAGAAACCGCCCCCTCGACCTTGGGGACTGTCTGCCATAAGTCCTTTCTGGGGTCGACCATAGGAAACAATTTCTTAAATATAGGGGGAGGGACGAAAGGTATGCCGGGCCTTTCCCATTCTTTATTTACAATGTCCGCCACCCGCTTGGGTATAGGAAAAGCTTCGGGGGGCCCCGGGACCTCTAGGAACTTGTCCATTTTACATAATTTCTCTGGAATGACCAAATTCTCACAATCATCCAGAGTAGATAACACCTCCTTAAGCAGGGCGCGGAGATGTTCCAATTTAAATTTAAATGTAATCACATCAGGTTCAGCTTGTTGAGAAATTTTCCCTGAATCTGAAATTTCTCCCTCAGACAAAACCTCCCTGGCCCCCTCAGACTGGTGTAGGGGCACTTCAGAACCAATATCGTCAGCGTCCTCATGCTCTTCAGTATTATCTAAAACAGAGCAGTCGCGCTTTCGCTGATAAGTGGGCATTTTGGCTAAAATGTTTTTGATAGAATTATCCATTACAGCCGTTAATTGTTGCATAGTAAGGAGTATTGGCGCACTAGATGTACTAGGGGCCTCCTGTGTGGGCAAGACTGGTGTAGACGAAGGAGGGGATGATGCAGTACCATGCTTACTCCCCTCACTTGAGGAATCATCTTGGGCTATTCTCTAAATTTTGTGTCACATAAATCACATCTATTTAAATGAGAAGGAACCTTGGCTTCCCCACATACAGAACACAGTCTATCTGGTAGTTCAGACATGTTAAACAGGCATAAACTTGATAACAAAGTACAAAAAACGTTTTAAAATAAAACCGTTACTGTCACTTTAAATTTTAAACTGAACACACTTTATTACTGCAAATGTGAAAAAGTATGAAGGAATTGCCACAGTGTCTTAAAGCCTTAAAAGTATTGCACACCAAATTTGAAAGCTTTAACCCTTAAAATAACGGAACCGGAGCCGTTTTTATATTTAACCCCTTTACAGTCCCTGGTATCTGCTTTGCTGAGACCCAACCAAGCCCAAAGGGGAATACGATACCAAATGACGCCTTCAGAAAGTCTTTTCTATGTATCAGAGCTCCTCACACATGCATCTGCATGTCATGCTTCCCAAAAACAAGTGCGCAATAGAGGCGCGAAAATGAGGCTCTGCCTATGATTAGGGAAAGCCCCAAGAGAATAAGGTGTCCAATACAGTGCCTGCCGGTTATTTTACAAAATTTCCCAAGAATAAAATAATTCCTCAAAGCTATGAAGTATAAAATATGCTTATATATCAATCGTTTTAGCCCAGAAAATGTCTACAGTCTTAAAAGCCCTTGTGAAGCCCTTTTTTTCTTTATGTAATAAAAATGGCTTACCGGATCCCATAGGGAAAATGACAGCTTCCAGCATTACATCGTCTTGTTAGAAATGTGTCATACCTCAAGCAGCAAAGGTCTGCTCACTGTTTCCCCCAACTGAAGTTAATTCCTCTCAACAGTCCTGTGTGGAAACAGCCATCGATTTTAGTAACGGTTGCTAAAATCATTTTCCTCTTACAAACAGAAATCTTCATCTCTTTTCTGTTTCAGAGTAAATAGTACATACCAGCACTATTTTAAAATAACAAACTCTTGATTGAATAATAAAAACTACAGTTAAACACCAAAAAACTCTAAGCCATCTCCGTGGAGATGTTGCCTGTACAACGGCAAAGAGAATGACTGGGGAAGGCGGAGCCTAGGAGGGATCATGTGACCAGCTTTGCTGGGCTCTTTGAGATTTCCTGTTGGGGAAGAGAATATCCCACAAGTAAGGATGACGCCGTGGACCGGACACACCTATGTTGGAGAAATAGTTGTATGTTAAAAATGTCTACAAAAGTACTGGGCATCTGGCCAAAAACAAGGTTTGTCAATTGCTTCAATAAATAATAGTATATCAATAAAAAATACTGTACATTGTCAAGGAAAATAAATAAATAAATAATTTGTATTTCAAGTTAGTATTTCATAGCCTGTGTATTGATAAACATATATAATTGATGCTAAGTAAATTATCTGTAAAAAGTTTGATATTTTAAAGTAGAATTGTGTTAGAGTAAAGCGTGGGTAAATAGCTGAGTATTTTACTTAGAATCCCATTGTGCTAAAGGATTACTTTCTGTTATAATTTTTAAGCTAAACAACTAACATATTAAAGTTAATAAACATTAATTAAAACCTACTGACCTATATTTTATCCAAAACGAAGTTTCATAACGTTCTAAAAGTTATATCTTTTATTCACCGATGATGTCACGTTATCCTGCCCACTATTTTCAGCACTGCATGTTCAAAATACTTAAACCAATAACTTTGTGTTTAAAGTGCCATTTTGAAACCTAGGTATTGTAAACGGATTGGTACAGAGCAAAGGATACCCACTGAGTGGGTTTGGAAAACAATTAAATTTGCAGACAAGATTTCTGATATACGGTAGAGATATGTTAATGAAATGCTATTGATAAAAAGTGTATTTGGGGTTGTTAGTTAGTAACAGGCATAGAAAATATTTACTTACAGTGGCCCTTTAATTGAATGAAAGGCTATTTGTAAATAAGTCTGGTTTTAAAGGTAAACTTTTATGAGCTTTGTAAGAAGTATAGCATATCCTAATAGTTTTTTTTAAATGTGTATAATATTGTTTCATATTCTGGTAGTACAAATATATTCCAATATGTTCATAGATATTAACTAATAAAAAGAATTCAGATATTTATATTAATTTTATGGTTTCTAGTAGATGCATATTTGATTGTGGGTTTAATTCAGAGAAAGATTGTTAAATATATTCAGTTATAACCCTGCCATATACTCACATATTATTTGGAGAGCACTACTGAAGATTGTTATAAATATACTGACATATTGACACAGAGGTGATTGCCAGTAGAAGATCTTGTGTCAGAAACTACAGGGACACAACCTAAAATGGTTAAACAGAAAATTGCATGTACTCCAAATACTAGACTAAGTGCTGATCACATAAGGAGAAAGGGAAACTGACAGGAATAGAATAAAAGCCAAGATAGAAAAAAAAAAAAGTAATCGAAAACCTAGAATAAAAATTAGAACGGTTGACTACAGTAATATTGCCATAGTATCAGCTGTAACTGATGTCTAAGGAAAGAACACAAATTGGATAAATTATGATAGACACAACCATAGAGAAGCTACTGTAAAAAAGATAATGAAAACGGCTACAAGACTAAAAAAATATATGAGCAGTATAACAACTTATGAAATACATTTTCCACAACAGACAAAAATTCAAAACTATTGGAAAAGAAGACATAGACCAAGAAAGAGCCATAGGAAAGTATGAATTCTAAAAAAACATATGAACTGAAGACTAAATGCCAACACAGTACATAGAAAAGGCTTATCCATTTGGTAGATACAGACTAAAGCACAAAAGCCTCCACACTATCACTAACAGAAGAAACTACAGAATCTACCTTTTCAAAGAACACCCAGCAGACAAGAAGTGGAAATATCCTACATAACAATTATGGACTGTAAAAACACTATTTCATTATGCATAAAGATTTTATATAAAACTCTCAAGGTATTTACTGTCTCTTTAATTTGACAGCGGTATACATGTGAAGTTTATTTAAAGTTCACAGTACACTTTTTTTGCCTGGAAGAAAAGTAATGTTACAAAACTAGAAGCAAATACAAATGAAATTATAGTGAAAACATTTCAGTTTAATTTTTATTTGTGTGACTTACCCTGTACACTGTATACAGCTTCTCCAAAGAATGGAGCATTAATGTATCTATACCATGTTTGTTAGTACACATCTTCAATGTGTCCTGTTGCAATTTCAGAGTGTTTTACAAATGTGCAAAATAATAAAAAAAATTTAAATAGACATAAAATAGTTTTAAATATGTCCAAAGTGCCCTTTAAAGGACTTGGGGTGTTGAGTTTGAAGTTGGAGGTAAGAACACAGGAAATGCCAAAGGACTTTCTGGATAAAAGGTATCCAATTAATAAATTAAAAGAGGGTATAGCAAGTATAGGAAACTCAGAGAATTACCACACAAACATGAGACAATGGTATTTCTGACACAATATAGTGAACTAAGTAAAGATATTTCCCAGATTATTTACTGACATTGGCATATTCTTCAAACATGTAATCTAGATGTTGGTGTTTTCTCCACCAATAATGGCATATAGACAGGGTCCTAATTTGAGAGACCATTTAGTTAAAGCAGATATTCATTACAACAGGGTTCTTAAAACCACGGGTTGGGACCCATTACTGGGTAGCAGCACCATATTTACTGGGCTGTGACTTGCGTATGTGTGTTGTATGAGAGAGTCTTGTGTGTTATTAACTTTTACAACACTTTCAAGTTTGACTACACTCATAAATAAAAGTACACACACATCTTAATTACTTTGCCAAAAATTGCAGCTATCTTGTTGTATATTACTTCAGAAATTTTCAAAACAGAAAGGTTGACATAGCGTTGCAAAAGTATGTGGTATCATGGCACTGAGTCTTGGGGAAAAAAGTTTGAAGAACCCTGCTTTACAGTGTACACAATGTGCATTTTTCTTTTATGTTAGGCAATTGGAACTACGTTATACATTTGGGACTTTTTCTTTTATGAGGACATAGATTTCGATATATTTTTTTTCATCATGTTTGTATAATTTCTTTGGGATAATATCACATAAGGGCACTTTTGAATTTTTTTGGAACTCTATCCTGAATAATATTGGAATTTAATTTTACAGATCGGGCTCACATTTTCATTGACTTATTAATTTAATAATTTTCCTTATTTTCATTTTCTTACATTATTTGTACGCTGGTGTTACAGGCACATAATTTATTTATGCTTATAATACAAGACATTAACATTTATACATTATTTGAGAATTAAAGTAGTTCTTATATATCATCATGCCATACCAGTTTTGTATAAACCCTACAATTGATATTAGTTATTATAATATGCTACCTCATATCTTGTAGAGTTTATCTGTTACACAACTGACAACTTAGAGTACTGAGATAGTTACCATACACGTATCATACATCCTTTAAAAAATAAACTTAAAAATTATCCATTTTCTGGATAAGGAATGCACATTATTTATACATGATAAAGTATAATAATCTATTATATAACCATTTTCCTCTTTGCCTCATAACAAAGTTATTTTGTATAGTGCTGCGGAATCTGTTAGCGCTCCACAAATAATTGATAATAATAATAATATTTTGGACATTCTACGCAGAATATTTGTGAAATTTCTCTCCTCAGAGGGTTGAGTTGTTAACTCCAACAGCTTCACTTCTGTATCTAGTAGATTTGTTTCACTGGATATCACATTGTACAGTCTCCTTCATTAAACTAACTAATACTTGTGTTATTGTAGGAGAGGGTGTTACAGTCACATAATTTATTCATGTTTATAATGTTATATAATTTAGCTATTTAGGGAGTTTATCAATAAAGGTAGTTGTTCCAAATAAAAGAGAAAATGCTTTACTGAATTTCTTAATTAATATATTTCTTTCAATATGTTTTATTATGAAATACATTAATAAAAAAAAATGTATACTTTATAGTTTCAAATAAGATGAGTAAAAAATCAAATAAAAGTATATGCTACTGTGAAATGTATTGTATTTTCGTTCAAGGTTATAAATGTTTATGTCTTATGACCACTCTCAATGGTGCAAAAAGGCTGCTTGTGTTATAGCTCAAGGTTATAGGATGTTTTTTTTTGTGCTAATTACTCATGATGTAATGCCAAAGGATTGTTTAAAAGGGTATACATACCCCTTCGCTGACCTTATAAGGGGGCATAAAAGATTATCTGAACTAAAATGCTGTCAGGCTGTCTAGTATGGTATAATATTTATCTAATTATATGCAATCATGACTAAACTATTGTAACTCTGCAATATTAGATTCATATTTTTTACATTTTAATTACACTTATTTAGCAATAACATTTTTTTTATTTTTGTAATGCAATAGAGCATATTTGTAACAATAAAATACATGTTTTCATATTTTATTTTCTCTCACGTCTTTTTCTATATTGTACTGAAAATCTTTCATAAGATATGAGACCATTTTTACTTATATACTATAAGAGGTAGGTTCCTGGAATTTAGATTTCAGAATAACCTCCCTCTAAGGCATTATAAGGGGAAAATGGTATGAACTGTTACACTAATGTATATTCACATTACTTGTACATGGGTACATATATATACAAAAACTACATAAAAGTGGGCACAAGGACATAAAAGTTCATGACTTTATTGCAGAATCATTGTAAAAAATTATAAAAACAGGAGAAGGCAGCACTGTCTTACGCGTTTCGGCTGTCACTTGCATTACTCATATGTATATATATATATATATATATATATATATATATATATATATATATATATATATATATAAATATGGGTTAATGTCTCCGCACTTAAATACAAAAGAAGAAGAAGACAAATGACACAAAGCTGTAAAGAGCAAAAAAGATTAGTGTATTAAGCAAATGTGAAAAGCATATACATAAAATCCTAAATAAAGAGACATACTCAAAACGAAATATATATCAAACAAAGAAAATAAAGCATACTGGGCGTCCTCAGTTTTAGAATCAATTCAGAGCCAGTCCAGATAATAATGAATATATGTGCTTATAAACAAAGCAAGATGAGATGCAAGCGGTGATAAGGAGCAGTTCATGCGGGTGTCACAGTTAGTGGCAGTTTTGAAAAAATGCAGCACTTTATGCAGTGTAATTCATGCCCATAACCGCGTAATAAGCAGCAAATGAAAGCAGAGATAATGCCAATGTAAAGCTTAGACAGTTCCTGTTAAGTATTTAACTTCTCAATCCGGGTAAACTCAAGGTGTAGGGGTAAAGACTCTCTCTTATGTATGTATGAAAACTTAAACAGCGCCAGCACTCCAGAACCGAAGTCCGCTGGTAACACACAGGGAGTCCCCTAAAGTTGCGCTCTATGAGCGATCTAACCCACTCCGTCCGGATGTGAAAGATGACTTGACAGCAATCCAGCAGATAGAATCTCCAGTAAAGTGGAATACTTGTGCCAGGATACTCCTGCAGAGGTTCAAAACAACCCGCTTGCATCGGCTTCGGTCTGGCGTCTGATGTCACAAACAGGCAGGCAGCCTGGATTGCTGTCAAGTCATCTTTCACATCCGGACGGAGTGGGTTAGATCGCTCATGGAGCGCAACTTTAGGGGACTCCCTGTGAGTTACCAGCGGATTTCGGTCCTGGAGTGCTGGCGCTGTTTAAGTTTTCATACATACATAGGAGAGAGTCTTTACCCCTACACCTTGAGTTTACCCGGATTGAGAAGTTAAATACGTAACAGGAACTGTCTAAGCTTTACATTGGCATTATCTCTGCTTTCATTTGCTGCTTATTACGCGGTTATGGGCATGAATTATACTGCATATTGTGCTGCATTTTTTCAAAACTGCCACTAACTGTGACACCCGCATGAACTGCTCCTTATCACCGCTTGCATCTCATCTTGCTTTAACCCCTTGCTTTGTTTATAAGCACATATATTTAGTATTATCTGAACTGGTTCTGAATTGATTCTAAAACTGGGGACGCCCAGTATGCTTTATTTTCTTTGTTTGATATATATTTTGTTTTGAGTATGTCTCTTTATTTAGGATTTTATGTATATGCTTTTCACATTTGCTTAATACACTAATCTTTTTTGCTCTTTACAGCTTTGTGTCATTTGTCTTCTTTTTCTTTTGTATTTAAGTACGGAGACATTAACCCATATTTATGATAATTTTTTGGTACTGTGGCTAGAGTGTACCTTTGTCTCGAGCACTTACATCATTTGTTTGGATTTATTTTGTTGGTGCGGATCTCTTCTAAATATGTTATATATATATATATATATATATATATATATATATATATATATATATATATATATATATATATGTAGATAGAGAGCACTCTCACTTTCCAAACTTGATGCCAGGGTGCCAGCAGATAAATATACACGGTAAAGGAAGGCACTCACTGGTCTTTTTTCTTCAAAATAACTTTAATAATCGTGACGTTTCGGGGACACACTCCCCTTCCTCAGACAAAAACAAACTAAAAGTGACTAGACTTATAAAGCCAAACTAACCCCTCCCAGTGAAAATTGCGCCAAAATAGTTGCCATGGTGATCCTCAAAAACATACTAGTCATGTGATGAGTGTTACTCATGTGAATTGATTGTTGCTATTCAACAAACTATACATTATTCACACACAAATATATTGTACAACATATTGAGATATTCAAAAGATTACATCAAAGTATATGGGAACAAGCTTGTATAAGAGCAGCCTGTTTCTATAACCACATAGAGTGAGCAAGCACACAGGTGTAATAAACATATCATATTATTATATTAAAATAAAATATACTTTCTCCTGCACTCCAAGTGAGTGAAATGGATAAATACCTGTGTGTCCCCTAACACATATTGTGTCCGTGAACAGGTGTAATGGTGTCTATAGTAAAGTGTATGTGAACTAAGTATGTACATATTGACAGCCGTCTGGATAATCTGAATATAAATTCTATTTACACAACCTAATCAGAGAATCTCTAAACGATAATTTGAGGGGATACTATAAGCAGAGTTATAGGAAAAAGTACTAGTCCCTTCAACAATACTGTATTAGCGTGTTGCAACAGATTATTTATCCTGTCTTGTATCACACAGACCGGATACGGCAATGCGGCTATAAATCCAGCAAAAGGCTCATATGTTTATATATTATGTGTTATATACGTTATAATGTATATAACACGTAATATATAAACATATGAGCCTTTTGCTGGATTTATAGCCGCATTGCCGTATCCGGTCTGTGTGATACAAGACAGGATAAATAATCTGTTGCAACACGCTAATACAGTATTGTTGAAGGGACTAGTACTTTTTCCTATAACTCTGCTTATAGTATCCCCTCAAATTATCGTTTAGAGATTCTCTGATTAGGTTGTGTAAATAGAATTTATATTCAGATCCGGTCGTCGCAATAGCCTATCAGGAGGGTTTATTTCTATATCACCTGAATACTGGGCTAGCGTTTTTTTTGAATGTTTAACAGCTGATACCTTTGAAAAAAACAGCTTATCCACTGTTTCTTGTAGCGATCGTCACTGTAGCCTATCAGGGGTGTTTCTTTCTTTGCCGATATATGAAGAGAATCGGCTTTAAAATCCGTAGGATCTATCTCCAGGGATATATATTTTTATTTCCTTTAGTTTTGGAGCCAAATCTACGCGTTTCGGCTCTGTGGTGAGCCTTTATCAAGATGACTCCTTTGTTAGATTTCTGAATTTTTATATCCTATCTTCTTTGTTTTTCCGGGTCATTAACCTTCAGGGATATTATGTTAGGAGAAAAGTTACTTATTGATTCCGGGTTATAAATTTTACTTGTACTTAATTCATTACTTATATGTTGCAATGATTATTAGTTTAAAAGTGATTTGAACAATCAAAATAAAAACATTATTTTAATAGTCTTTCGCATCTTCTTATAATAAAAGATCTCTTAGATAGAATTTGCGTTCAATTTATTTTTAATTATATTGGAAAATACCCAAATTTATATCGCTGCTTATACATATATCTACATAAAAATTTAATAAAATATAATCCTATCAAAAAAATGAATTTTTAATACCTAATGGAATGTAAAAATATAAAAATATATAAAAAATCTGTATAATATATATATATATATATATATATATATATATATATATATACACACATTTTTCATGATATTTAATAAAAAATCCACTCAAAATAATAATAATAACCGCATGATTTAATACTATTAAAAGTTTTAAAGTTTCTATTTATATATATATATATGGATTAAAAAGTAGTATGGGAGTGAATAAATTATATATAAAAAAATTAAAATATGCACTATAATTCCGATAAAAGGATTTAGATCTAACTCTGCGTTTAACCCATATGGGGTTAGAGAGTTAAAGTTAACTATTAATTCTGCCTCATTATATAGTAGATCTTTTGTAATAGTTGTTTTATTAGTACCAGAATTATTTGTTTTCACTTTTTTTATGCCCCAATATAAAAAGCCCTTTGTTTTCTGATCATGATGGTCTTTAAAATGTTTGGACAATAGATGATCTTCATATCCCCACTCTATGTTTAGAAGATGTTGTCTGATTCTATCACGTAGGGGTTGTCCCGTTTGTCCCAAATACTGTTTCTGACACGGACATTGGATTAAATAGATAACATTTCTATCGGAACATTTGATAATATCTTTAATTCTGTGTTTAAACTCTGTCTGACTTGAACTTACTATTTTACATTTATTGCTAAATTTAAAAGTTTTACAAGATCTACATGGAAAAAAACCTTCTAGCTTGTTTCCTTCTAGGTCAGTGAAATAACCTACTTTTTTCTTATTTTTAAATTCGCTTGGTGCAAGTACATTTTTTAGGGTTTTTGCTTTTCTATAAATAACTTTCGGTTTATCTTCTACTAATTCCCCCAGAATTGGTTTTTTTTTTATAAAGTGCCAATGCTTCTTTAAAAATGTTTCCACTAATCTATAATCAGAATTATATTGTGTTATAAAAGCAGTATCTATATTATTAGTAGTATCTGTTCTTTTTTTTAAATTTTTTGGAGAAACTTTTCTAGATAGTAATTCTGGTCTCTCTTTCACCTCCGCTTCTTTTTTAGCTTCCATTATCAGTTCTTGATTATATCACTTCTCAATGAATTTATTTTCAAGAATACTGGCCTGTTCTTGATAATCTTCTATAGATGTGCAATTCTTTCGTAATCTATAAAATTGGCCCTTTGGTATATTTAGCTTCCACTGTTCTAAATGACAACTAGATGAATGAATATAATTATTAGAATCCACTTTTTTTTAAAATGTTTTTGTTTTAAAATTCCTTTCAGACTTTTCAATTGTTAAATCTAGGAAATTTATACTTGTACTATTTGTTTCATGGGTGAAAGAGATATCCCACGTATTTTTATTTAAGTCTTCCATAAATACTTCAAATAATTCTTGTCCACCCCTCCAAATAATAAAAATATCATCAATAAAACGTTTAAAAAGCACGAGGTTTGCACCCCAGCATGAGTCTATCATGTGTTTTTGTTCAAAGAGACCCATAAATAAATTGGCATAGCTGGGTGCAAACCTCGTGCCCATTGCTGTTCCTTTTATTTGTAAGAAAAATTCTGCATTAAAGCTAAAATAATTATTCTCTAAAATGAATAAAATACATTCTAAAATCAAATCAGCTTGTACTATAGGTAGGTCTTTATCATTATGTAAATATAATTTTATGGCTTCAATGCCCAGTTTATGTTTAATATTAGAGTATAAAGAATTAACATCACAGGTTGCAAAGATATAATTATCATTCCACTCAATGTGTGAAGAATATTAATCAGATCTGTTGAGTCTTTTAAAAAAGTGGGTAATGTAACTATGTATTTTTGAAGAAATGTATACATATCTTGACAAGTTGGACGTTAAAGAATTAATGCCGGATATGATAGGCCTTCCCGGGGGTTTTTCAAGGGATTTATGAATTTTTGGGAGGTAGTAGAAAAGAGTTTTAGGTTCATTATTGTTTAAAAAAGGATACTCTTTATCATTAATTATATGTTCATTTTTAGCAAAACATAATATTTTCTCTAACTTCTTTTTTTGTTCTATAATCGGATTCTTTTTTAATCTTATGTAAGTTGTTTCATCATTTAAAAGTATATATGCTTCCTCTAGATAATCTTCAGTATTTAAAATAACAAATCCACCGCCCTTATCCGCAGATTTTATGATTATATCTCCATTATTTTTTAAATCTTTCAAAATTTAATTTTCTTTTTTTTGTGAGATTTTGTGTGTACTTTTTACCTTTTTTCTTTAGATTAAACTGTTGTATCTCATTTTCAACTGATTTTTCAAAAATTTCTAAAAATTTTCCTTTTTCCTGAGTTGGAAAGAATTTTGATTTATTTCTTAGTTCCGTCTGGAAGTAATGGTTGTTTTTAGAATTTGATTGTTCTATTGTTCTTTCTAATAGGTTTTTTTGGAAGTATCTTTTTAGGGTTAATTTCCTGACAAATTGGTTTACATTAATCATTGTTTGGAATTTATTCATTCTGCAATTTGGAGCAAAGGATAACCCTTTACTAAGGACATTGATCTGATCTTTATTAAGATCGATTTTGCTTAGATTAAAAATTCCCTTTGTTTTATCTACTTCTGTCTTTTGTTTCCTAATTGTTTTTCCTCTCCCTCTTCTTCCTCTAACCTTCTTTTTCCTTTTCCCAGCCAATCTCTCTTTGTATTTGTTTGGTTTGTTTTTCTTACTCCCCAAGATGTTCCTTCCCCTGGGGAGCTCATCTCTAAAAAAGATTGCTCATTTTTATCTTCTCTAATTCCATATAGGACTTCAAATCTATTATAATGTGCATATCCATCATGAGATTTTTTATTTTCACTATGTGAATAATTATTTTTTATTCCTTTATTTCGTGTTTGTTCATAGGGGTTATCTGTATATCTTTCTCGATGATCACTGTGATATCTCTCTTTATTTGTGTTATAGTAGTTTGCTGTATATCCTTTATTATTGTATCTCTCTTTATTTATATTTTGATGGTTCGTTATGTATCCCTTATTTTCATAATTTTGAAAAGGTCTATAGTTTTCTTCTCGATTTTTATAGTAATCGTTCCCTCTATTAGAATCTCTATTTTTGATGTTCCATGTGGATTCAGTATAAGAGTAATTATCTCTAGGATCATTATAAGAGTGATCCCTTCCTCTAGTTTGGTTGTTCCTATAGTTATATCTAACCATTTCTATATTTTTATTCCTCCATTCTGGGGGTTTATTATATATCTACAAATTCTTTTTTTCTTTTTTAAAGATTTTATTAGCCATATTATTTTTATTTGCATTTAAAGATACACTTTCCTCATTTTGACTTGGTGGGTTTTCTATATACTTAGGTTCTCTAGCTTCATCCTCATTATAATCTTATTCATCTCTGTGGTATTTTTTCCACTTCATATCAATAATTTCTTTTTTATTTTTTGTAATATTATCTATCATTTCTTTTTGTCTATTTTTAAACAAAGAATCTTCTGTGTGACTGGATAATTTATTTTTATAAATGTCAATATTTTTCCCTATATTTTCAATAGTTCTTGTTCTAGATTTAATAATAATTTTAAGAAGATTAATAGATGCTTTCTCTAAGGTGTCATACCACTCAGTATTATGATCATCATCAAGTTGGAACGTACAGTTTTTCTTTAATCTCAGGCCTCTCGGTACTATATTACCATCAATATATTTTTGAATAAATGTTAATTCTGCCTTACATTTTATTTCTTTTATTAGTAATTCTTCTAAATTACTCAAAGTTTCTGTTAGATTAGTTTCTTTAGTATTTGAAATGCTAGGGCGATCACCCATGCTATCCAATAAATTTGTTCTAACTGAAAAAATATCCATTTTAAGCTGGAAATTTATGGAAGGATTATACCGTCTATCAAAAATATATACACTAAGATTAGTATCAGTAAATACTAAAAACACAGAATTTCAAACTCTTTGGGTCCGAGAGAAGGAGAATATAATAATTAAACTAATAGGTATATCAAGGACTCTCACCCTAGAGCTAAAGAAAAGGACCTTTTAAAAAGCCTCCTCTTGTTATCCCGTTATACTCCCAACAAACGGTTATAAAAGAACAATAAAATAAAATAGTTTTTTACCTACAAGAGGTAAAATATAAGAGGGGCGCTTAATATATAAGCTGAGGTCAATAATATATGCTAAGCAACACTTAAAAGTATATTTCCAATATTTATTTGTTATTTAATATTAACCAAATTCAACAAAACATAATTTTAAATAAATAAATTCATAAAACAGTCTAAATGGATATGAGTGCACAAATGTGGCCAAAATTTGATACACAATAATGAATTGCAATTCATAAAAACATATACACTAAAAGAAAAGAAATATTATTTAAAATGTAGCAACAATTATATGACTGTAATAAATATAATTGATTATTTCAGTGAAGTATTCTCCTAAAAGTATGTGTTAATTTGTTTGCTTCTCAACAGTATGTGACTGAAATATAAACAAATGTTTTATTCCCGGTCCGCTGATGTCTTAAAAATATATGCACATTGTTCCTGGAAATTTGAGTAACCGTTCAAAGAAATTTGTCATAAAGTTTTATTGCATCAATAGGTTGTAGTGCTTTTATTGTCACTTACTTTGGTATTATTCCCAGATTGATGAATTTAAACAATGTTGCAATACAATCCTTGATATTGTTGTAATCTACCTCTAGGGATAGATATTTGTATTCCTTTGAAATGATTCAATCTATGAGCCACAAATACTGCGGTAAATTAACCAAGTTACCTTTACTTCTTGTAGATCACTTATGCCGTTTGTAAATCGTATCCTCCAGTACTGGGATGAAGAAAAACTTTCGATCTTTCAAGTGTCTTTTGTCTTTCGTGTACACCACCTGAATGCTGGGCTAGCTGTCTTTTTCAGTTTGCTCAACAGTTAATACTTTTTGGAAAAAACAGCTGATCCGGTCGTCGCACTAGCCTATCAGGAGGGTTTATTTCTATATCACCTGAATACTGGGCTAGCGTTTTTTTTGAATGTTTAACAGCTGATACCTTTGAAAAAAACAGCTTATCCGCTGTTTCTTGTAGTGATCGTCACTGTAGGTGTTTCTTTCTTTGCCGATATATGAAGAGAATCGGCTTTAAAATCCGTAGGATCTATCTCCAGGGATAGATATCTTTATTTCCTTTAGTTTTGGAGCCAAATCTACGCGTTTCGGCTCTGTGGCGAGCATTTATCAAGATGACTCCTTTGTTAGATTTCTGAATTTTTATATCCTATCTTCTTTGTTTTTCCGGGTCATTAACCTTCAGGGATATTATGTTAGGAGAAAAGTTACTTATTGATTCCGGGTTATAAATTTTACTTGTGCGATTTGAACAATAAAAATAAAAACATTATTTTAATAGTCTTTTGCATTTTCTTATAATAAAAGATCTCTTAGATAGAATTTGCGTTCAATTTATTTTTAATTATATTGGAAAATACCCAAATTTATATCTCTGCTTATACATATATCTACATAAAAATTTAATAAAATATAATCCTATCAAAGAAATGAATTTTTATTACCCAATGGAATGTAAAAATATAAAAATATAAAAAAATCTGTATAATATATATATATATATATATATATATATATATACACACACGTTTTTCATGATATTTAATAAAAAATCCACTCAAAATAATAATAATAACCGTATGATTTAATGCTATTAAAAGTTTTAAAGTTTCTATTTATATATATGGATTAAAAAGTAGTGTGGGAGTGAATAAATTATATATAGAAAAATTAAAATATGCACTATAATTCAGATAAAAGGATTTAGATCTAATTCTGCGTTTAACCCATATGGGGTTAGAGAGTTAAAGCTCCTTAAAAGAAGAATTTCATATACCTAATAATTTTTTTTTTGCCTATTTGCAGGCAAGACACTATGCTGTCAGTCTTACAGCTGATTACGGATGGGACTGGTCTCTGGGAAAGATAGAAAATTGGCTATTATTAATTAGAAATGGCTTAACTTCAATTTCTTATATATATCAAACCCTGGTTTCTATTAAAGGCACAGAAACAATTGAAAAAAAAATCGAGATAAGTGGGCTGATATGTTAAGAATGTAAACTCTTGACACCGCTGTAATTATCTCGTCAGTTCAAGCGGTCGCTAGGGCAACTCTCTCGGCAACATGGAGGGAGGCACAGGTTAGGCTCCTCCACATGTCATATTTTACACCGAAAAAGGGGTCACAGTGTGCGAATTCTAGCTTTAATATCTGCCCTAAATGTTCTCTGCCACTAGCTAACTTAATACACATGTTCTGGGAGTGCCCAAAAATAAGAAATTTCTGGATGAAGGTTCAATACTGGATGGTTAACACGCTGAGTCTCCCCTCCTTTTTTTTTCTCACGTTAAAGGTGGTTCTACTAGCTCACGATGGGGAATTTTCCCCTAACAACATGAAAATTGTCAATTTGATAATATTAGCGGGTAGATATCTAATTTTAAAGAAGTGGAAGACTGGAGCCGTTCTGAGCATAAATGAAATAAAAAACTGCCTAAAGAAACAATGTATGATTGAACAAGTGGATACTGACCTGCAAAGTGAAGTATATGTTAAGAAGTTCTTCATAAAGTGGTCTCTATTTATAAAAACTCTCCCCCTCTCGGAAATTGAACACTTAATATACCCATTCAGAAATACTGAACTAGTATTGTTGGGAATCTGGTGATAGATCTGCTCATTCTATCTTTCTTTATATCTTTTCTCTTTAAAAGGGGTTTGTGTTTCTTTTTTTTTTTTTTCTTTCTCTCCCTCGCAGGCAAACTCTCACTAGAATATTTAGAGTATTGAGATGTATAGGAAAATGTTAAAATGGAAAAACTCCAGCAGAGCTGCAGCTCTGGATGTCTTTTATTTATAATTTCTTTTTTGCTGTAATATATGCATATTGCCTAAAATGGGCCTGTTTCTTTTTTAACTTTTTTTTGTTTGTTCTTATATGTTACATGGTTGTTTAATATGAAATATTTGGCCCTGCGAGGCGCAAAATCTGTATGTGAGCTTCAAAGCATCCTCTGCTGGTTATAAATAAACAATTTAAAAAAAATAAATAATGTTTTTATTTTTATTGTTCAAATCGCTTTTAAACTAATAATCATTGCAACATATAAGTAATGAATTAAGTACAAGTAAAATTTATAACCCGGAATCAATAAGTAACTTTTCTCCTAACATAATATCCCTGAAGGTTAATGACCCGGAAAAACAAAGAAGATAGGATATAAAAATTCATAAATCTAACAAAGGAGTCATCTTGATAAAGGCTCGCCACAGAGCCGAAACGCGTAGATTTGGCTCCAAAACTAAAGGAAATAAAGATATCTATCCCTGGAGATAGATCCTACGGATTTTAAAGCCGATTCTCTTCATATATCGGCAAAGAAAGAAACACCTACAGTGACGATCGCTACAAGAAACAGCGGATAAGCTGTTTTTTTCAAAGGTATCAGCTGTTAAACATTAAAAAAAAACACTAGCCCAGTATTCAGGTGATATAGAAATAAACCCTCCTGATAGGCTATTGCGACGACCGGATCAGCTGTTTTTTCCAAAAAGTATTAACTGTTGAGCAAACCGAAAAAGACCGCTAGCCCAGCATTCAGGTGGTGTACACGAAAGACAAAAGACACTTGAAAGATCGAAAGTTTTTCTTCATCCCAGTACTGGAGGATACGATTTACAAACGGCATAAGTGATCTAGAAGAAGTAAAGGTAACTTGGTTAATTTACCGCAGTATTTGTGGCTCATAGATTGAATCATTTCAAAGGAATACAAATATCTATCCCTAGAGGTAGATTACAACAATATCAAGGATTGTATTGCAACATTGTTTAAATTAGTCAATCTGGGAATAATACCAAAGTAAGTGACAATAAAAGCACTACAACCTATTGATGCAATAAAACTTTATGACAAATTTCTTTGAACGGTTACTCAAATTTCCAGGAACAATGTGCATATATTTTTAAGACATCAGTGGACCGGGAATAAAACGTTTATATTTCAGTCACATACTGTTGCTATATTGAGAACCAAACAAATTAACACATACTTTTAGGAGAATACTTCACTGAAATAATCAATTATATTTATTACAGTCATATAATTGTTGCTACATTTTAAATAATATTTATTTTCTTTTAGTGTATATGTTTTTATGAATTGCAATTCATTATTGTGTATCAAATTGTGGCCACATTTGTGCACTCATATCCATTTAGACTGTGTTTTATTAATTTATTTATTTAAAATTATGTTTTGTTGAATATGGTTAATATTAAATAAAAATAAATATTGGAAATATACTTTTAAGTGTTGCTTAGCATATATTATTGACCTCAGCTTATATATTAAGCGCCCCTCTTATATTTTACCTCTTGTAGGTAAAAAACTATTTTATTTTATTGTTCTTTTATAACCGTTTGTTGGGAGAATAACGGGATAACAAGAGGAGGCTTTTTAAAAGGTCCTTTTCTTTAGCTCTAGGGTGAGAGTCCTTGATATACCTATTAGACTAATTGAATACTTGCTGTGCTAGTGTTAAACTAAACGTAGCACTATTGCACCCCTTATATATGGGTTTAAACACTGAAAAGAAAGCTAAAACTGCCTTGTTTCACTTAAAGGCGGTTTTTACTTTACAGCGGGGCTCCGGTCCCTAACCCACTGTATGAGCGGGGTACACCTGTACATTCATATGCTCCACATACACTATAAGGTATTTCGAGTTTTATTTATGCGCATATATTAGATAGATGTTATACTGTACATATAGAAATAATAAAAAAATATATATACAGTATATATATACAAATCTCTCTCTCTCTCTCTCTCAATGTTTATACCCTATACTTCTTTGCCGTTTGTTTGGTGCTTTCCTAGTTTTTGATATTCAGATGTTGTACTTTTACAGACCAAATTAAGGGGTCTGTATTAGGAGAGCAGGGGTATTTACAATTATTGGTGCTCGATTACAATGTTTTTTTCCAGTATAGGAAACTTACACCTAGATTTAGAGTTCTTCGTTAGCTGTCAAAACCAGCGTTAAGGGGTCCTAACGCTGGTTTTTACCGCCCGCTGGTATTTAGAGTCAGTCAGGAAAGGGTCTAACGCTCACTTTCCAGCCGTCACTTTTCAATATCGCAGATCCCCTTACGCCAATTGCGTATCCTATCTTTTCAATGGGATCTTCCTAACGCTGGTATTTAGAGTCTTGGCTGAAGTGAGCGTTAGAACTCTAACGACAAAACTCCAGCCGCAGAAAAAAGTCAGCAGTTAAGAGCTTTATGGGCTAACACCGGTTTATAAAGCTCTTAACTACTGTGCTCTAAAGTACAGTAACACCCATAAACTACCTATGTACCCCTAAACCGAGGTCCCCCCACATCGCCGACACTCTAATACATTTTTTTAACCCCTAATCTGCCGACCGGACACCGCCACCACCTACATTATCCCTATGAACCCCTAATCTGCTGCCCCTAACACCGCCGACACCTACATAATATTTATTAACTCAGCCCCCCCCAACGTCGCCGCTACCTACCTACACTTATTAATCCCTAATCTGCCGACCGGACCTCGCCGCTACTATAATAAATGTATTAACCCCTAAACCGCCTCAATCCCGCCTCGCAAACCCTATAATAAATTTTATTAACCCCTAATCTGCCATCACTAACATCGCCGACACCTAACTTCAAGTATTAACCCCTAATCTGCCGACCGGACCTCACCGCTACTATAATAAATGTATTAACCCCTAAAGCTAAGTCTAACCCTAACACCCCCCTAAGTTAAATATAATTTAAATCTAACTAAATAAATTATTTCTTATTAAATAAATTAATCCTATTTAAAGCTAAATACCTACCTGTAAAATAAACCCTAATATAGCTACAATATAACGATTAATAATATTTTAGCTATTTTAGGATTTATATTTATTTTACAGGCAACTTTGTATTTATTTTAACTAGGTACAATAGCTATTAAATAGTTATTAACTATTTAATAGCTACCTAGTTAAAATAATTACAAAATTACCTGTAAAATAAATCCTAACCTAAGTTACAATTAAACCTAACACTACACTATCAATAAATTAATTAAATAAACTACCTACAATTAAATCAACTAAACTACAAAAAAAACAAACACTAAATTACAAAAAATAAAAAAAAGATTACAAGAATTTTAAAGTAATTACACCTACTCTAAGCCCCCTAAAAAATAACAAAGCCCCCAAAATAAAAAAAAATGCCCTACCCTATTCTAAAATAAAAAGTTAACAGCTCTATTACCTTACCAGCCGTTAAAAGGGCTTTTTGTGGGGCATGCCCCAAAGAAATCAGCTCTTTTGCCTGTAAAAAAAAACATACAATACCCCCCCAACATTACAACCCACCACCCACATACCCCTAATTTAACCCAAACCCCCCTTAAAAAACCTAACACTAAGCCCCTGAAGATCTCCCTACCTTGTCTTCACCCAGCCGGGTATCACGATCCGTCCAGAAGAGGGTCCGAAGTCTTCATCCTATCCGGCAAGAAGCGGTCCTCCAGAGGGTCCGAAGTCTTCATCCTATCCGGCAAGAAGAGGTCCTCCAGAGGGTCCAAAGTCTTCATCCAGGCGACATCTTCTATCTTCTTCCATCTTGAAGCAGCCGACGCGGAGCCATCCTTCCTCACCGACGGACTAACGACGAATGAAGGTTCCTTTAAATGACGTCATCCAAAATGGCGTCCCTCGAATTCCAATTCGCTGATAGGATTCTATCAGCCAATCGGAATTAAGATAGGAAAAATCTGATTGGCTGATTGAATCAGCCAATCAGATTGAAGTTCAATCCGATTGGCTGATTGGATCAGCTATTCGTATTGAGCTCGCATTCTATTGGCTGTTCCGATCAGCCAATAGAATGCGAGCTCAATACGATTGGCTGATCCAATCAGCCAATCGGATTGAACTTCAATCTGATTGGCTGATTCAATCAGCCAATCAGATTTTTCCTACCTTAATTCCGATTGGCTGATAGAATCCTATCAGCCAATCGGAATTCGAGGGACGCCATCTTGGATGACGTCATTTAAAGGAACCTTCATTCGTCGTTAGTCCGTCGGTGAGGAAGGATGGCTCCGCGTCGGCTGCTTCAAAATGGACCCGCTCCGGATGGAAGAAGATAGAAGATGCCGCCTGGATGAAGACTTTGGACACTCTGGAGGACCTCTTCTTGCCGGATAGGATGAAGACTTCGGACCCTCTTCTGGACGGATCGGTGATACCCGGCTGGGTGAAGACAAGGTAGGGAGATCTTCAGGGGCTTAGTGTTAGGTTTTTAAAGGGGGGTTTGGGTTAGATTAGGGGTATGTGGGTGGTGGGTTGTAATGTTGGGGGAGTATTGTATTTTTTTTTCAACAGGCAAAAGAGCTGATTTCTTTGGGGCATGCCCCGCAAAAAGCCCTTTTAAGGGCTGGTAAGGTAATAGAGCTGTTAACTTTTTATTTTAGAATAGGGTAGGGCATTTTTTTATTTTGGGGGCTTTGTTATTTTTTTAGGGGGCTTAGAGTAGGTGTAATTAGTTTAAAATTCTTGTAATCTTTTTTTATTTTTTGTAATTTAGTGTTTTTTTTTTTTTGTAATTTAGTTTAGTTGATTTAATTGTAGGTAATTGTAGGTAGTTTATTTAATTAATTTATTGATAGTGTAGTGTTAGGTTTAATTGTAACTTAGGTTAGTATTTATTTTACAGGTAATTTTGTAATTATTTTAACCAGGTACAATAGCTATTAAATAGTTAATAACTATTTAATAGCTATTGTACCTAGTTAAAATAAATACAAAGTTGCCTGTAAAATAAATATAAATCCTAAAATAGCTACAATATAATTAATCGTTATATTGTAGCTATATTAGGGTTTATTTTACAGGTAAGTATTTAGCTTTAAATAGGATTAATTTATTTAATAAGAAATAATTTATTTTGTTAGATTTAAATTATATTTAACTTAGGGGGGTGTTAGGGTTAGACTTAGCTTTAGGGGTTAATACATTTATTATAGTAGCGGTGAGGTCCGGTCGGCAGATTAGGGGTTAATACTTGAAGTTAGGTGTCGGCGATGTTAGTGAGGGCAGATTAGGGGTTCATAAAATTTATTATAGGGTTTGCAAGGCGGGAGTGAGGCGGTTTAGGGGTTAATACATTTATTATAGTGGCGGCGAGGTCCGGTCAGAAGATTAGGGGTTAATAAGTGTAGGTAAGGTAGAGGCGACGTTGGAGGGGCAGATTAGGGGTTAATAAATATAATGTAGGTGTCGGCGACGTTGGGGGCAGCAGATTAGGGGTTCATAGGGATAACGTAGGTTGCGGTGCTGTCCGGAGCGGCAGATTAGGGGTTAATAATATAATCCAGGTGTCAGCGATAGCGGGGTGGCAGTCGGCAGATTAGGGGTTAATAAGTGTAAGGTTAGGGGTGTTTAGACTCGGGGTACATGTTAGGGTGTTAGGTGCAGACTTAGAAACTGTTTCCCCATAGGAAACAATGGGGCTGCGTTAGGAGCTGAACGCTGCTTTTTTGCAGGTGTTAGGTTTTTTTTCAGCTCAAACTGCCCAATTGTTTCCTATGGGGGAATCGTGCACGTGCACGAGCACGTTTTTCAAGCTGGCCGCTACCGTAAGCAAAGCTGGTATTGAGAGTTGAAGTGGCGGTAAATATGCCTGTACGCTCCCTTTTTGGAGCCTAACGCAGCCCTTCAGAGAACTCTAAATACCAGCGTTATTTAAAAGGTGTGGGGGGGAAAAACACACGTAGCTAACGCACCCCTTTGGCTGCAAAACTCTAAATCTAGGTGTTAGAGTATAATATTTTTAAAATAAATCCACACAAACATGAGATAAGGGTATTTGTAACAGAATACAGTGAACTAAGTAAATATATTTCTTGGATTATTAACCGACATTGGCATATTCTTCAAACATGTAATCCAGATGTTGGTGTTTTTTCTGACCCACCAATGATGGCATATAGACAGGGTCCTAATTTAAGAGACTAGTTGGTTAAAGCAGATATTGAGGGCAATAAACAGAGGCAGATGACTATTGGCCTGGCGAGGAAAGGTTGTTTTTTTGTATAGTATATGTAGGGGAAACGACAAGGAGGCAAAGGGATATGATATCTGAACACAAATATAATATTAGAAGGGTGAATATGGATACACCTGTTGCATGAAATGTTATAAGATTAGAACATAGTATTAGCCAACTAGATTTTCAAACTATATAATATGGTAATAGGAAAACTATCTTGAAAATATGTGAAATGTATTGGATTTATACATTAAAAACTTTAAAAACAAGGGACTTGAATCGTGATTTTGATTGGTCTCTGTTCTATTAAAATGGGAGATGGACTTCTCTTTAATCACTTTCAGATCCCTTTTGTGGTATTCTTTGTGATATCACTCATTTCCTTTGCTACTTATTTTTGTTTTCTGTTTAGATTTTTTATGGTGTATGTAACCTTATATTTTAAATGATTTTTAATTTGTGACCATGAGGTGGCAGTACTATAACACGTGGATAAAATAGATGGTGTATGTTGTAACAAATACTGTATTTTGCCACTAGATGGCAGTAATGCTAGATACTATTAAAATGGGAGATGGACTTCTCTTTAATCACTTTCAGATCCCTTTTGTGGTATTCTTTGTGATATCACTCATTTCCTTTGCTACTTATTTTTGTTTTCTGTTTAGATTTTTTATGGTGTATGTAACCTTATATTTTAAATGATTTTTAATTTGTGACCATGAGGTGGCAGTACTATAACACGTGGATAAAATAGATGGTGTATGTTGTAACAAATACTGTATTTTGCCACTAGATGGCAGTAATGCTAGATACTATTTAAGTAACACACAGGTGTACACCTGTTAGACATGATTAAGGGCCTTTAGGCTTGAAAAAAGTGGTCTGATTGTATCTTGACCCTCATGAATTAATAAAGATCTTTTTATCCAAATGGTTGGACTTGTTTTACACTTACATATATCCAAATAACATCCTCCTTTGTCATCTTCTTTATGTAAAAACTGAATTTGTGGAACAGTATTCTGATATTCTTTTGTTGTGAGTTGCAGCTGTGCAAATATGTAGCTTAGTTAAATTAAAAATAATAATTAAATAGAATCTAAATATCTATGAGCATTTATAATATGTATTGAAAGAAAATCGGTTTAATGGAGACTACTAAATTACAGTATATTTATTGTTATTTTCTTATACTAATGAGTCAGAAGGTAGACACATTTGTATTTTAGTGTTAAAGGGACATGAAATACAACGTTTTTCTTTCATGATAGCACATGCAATTTTAAACAACTTTCTAATCCACTTCTATTATGTGTTTTTATATGTATGTGGCTGGTTAAAATCTACCAGAGGTATTATAAAAAAAAGAAAAAAGAGTTATGTTTGAGATTGTGGCAGTGTACATGATCTAAAGTTTTACTCTGGCATATAGCTGACATGAAGAAGGCATATGGGGGCATATATCTGGTCTCAATTCTTATTTTGGCAAATAAATGCCAAATTACATTATTTTACCCAAATAAATACACGCACACACATATACATAAATATATATACCTCACATTTGTGGCTACGTATTAGGGACTCAGGTGGTTGAACAGGGGGATTCACAGTTTTGTTTGCATTTTTTCTTGGTCTGAGGGGGACAGTAGGACATAAGTCAGATTTAGGGACTGTCCTGCTCAAACAGGGACAACTGGGAGGTTGAGATATATATATATATATATATAGATAGATACACACACACACACATATATATATATATAAATAAAAAAATCAATGTTTCAGCTTGTTATAGTATTATATTATCAGTGGGTGTGGTCAACACTTCCATAACCAGTTTACTTGTTTGTTATTGCTGCTGGTATTTTTTTATGTTAAATTTCAGCAACTATATTTATTTTTTTATGTGAGAACGCCTTATTTTAATGAACCAAACAAGCAAATGAGTGTACTCTATGAATTATTTTTCAAAACAAGCAAGTAATTATTATTGTCTGCGTTTTCTTTAGGAAAAAAAAGACCTCCATTTATGTAGAGGATTGTTTGTTTAATTAGTTTATTTGATGCGTTTTCCTGTTCCTATATTATTGAGGAGTCACTCATGGATATGAACAAGGCGCACTGCCCACAAATGCTAATAGCTAGTTTTGCACAAATTTCTGAATGGAAACAACTTTTATAAACCATAACAGGAAGTAAATGTATATGCGATAAGGTTTAGTTACAGTAAGTTACAAGTCTTTCAACTCGGTAGTTTCTCACAATAACCAAGATTTGCTTCCATTCTAAAATATTACACAGCATAACATTTATGTAAAATCTCGTGTGGAGATTTAAATTGCAAACGAAGATACAGCCGTATCCCAGGTGTTTAAATGAAGCTAATTAAACACATTAACCCTGCATTACATTTAATATAAACCTAATACGCAGAGCATTGCATGTTCGCTTAGCCTGGGACATTCCAAACAGTTTCTCACCCTCTGGATCAAATACAGCTGTGAAATACAAGTGAGGGGGTCGGTAGAGGCAGGGAAGGGGTTATATAAGATCCGTGATTGGGGCCGCCCCCGCTAAGGAGTTGTCGGGTGAGGAGTGAAGCGCTAGTCCGGTGCTCATGCAAGTGGCAACCATGCACAAGGGCTGGAAGAAATACTTCGGGCAGAAGTCCCTCAATGAAGTGACCATGGATGAGTACCTGGGCAGCTTGGGGTTATATAGGAAACTGACCGCCAAGGACGCATCGTGTCTCTTTAGGGCAGTGTCTGAACAGGTTAGGGGTTACATCAATTGAGGTTAAAATCTGGCAGTGCACTGGCCAGAAATGTGTGGGTTAATGTGTAAATGTCACGCTGTGCATGAATGCTTGTTTATTTGCTGCACAAAAATGTTTCATAATATAGTCCTCACCAACTTGCTCCACTCCTGACATCCAGTTCCTCCCAGAATGTGCATCACTGTAATATATTTTCAAACTGGCTAATACCCCATACAAATACAATGTCCACTGTATTGCCTAAATTATAATATACATTTATTATTTGGTTTAAAAATAATTTTCTATATTTGGTAGTTTTTTGGGGTTTGTCTTCTTAGCAGCCCACCACTAAAATATTTTTAATTTTGAAATATGGTCTGTCCTTTTGAGTCTAAGCAACTCAAATACAGTTTACTGTCACTGGGCAGTTTAAAGTAACACATTCAGAACCTATCATATTGTGTAAAATAGAACATTTCAAATACACTAGTTTTTGTTTTTTTTTATTTAAAATGGTTTATGCCACTGAGCTGAATAAACAACCTTTTCTGTGGGAATATTTCCTATAAGCCACCAGCTAATAATTGGATTTTGGTGGTGCACAAACCTGTAGTTTCTGTCAGTTCCACTTTTAAAATGTTTACTGTTTCCTGATGAAGACTATTATATACATTCAAATTTTATTAAATACATTTGTACAAATGCAAGGAAAACATGCCAGGCGTCCTTAACAGTTGGATAAAGGCAACAGATGTGCATCATAATCTCTAATTAAATGCATGACTTTTAAAAATATTTAAAGGAACATTAAAGTCAAAATTAAAGGGATTGAAAGGTCTAAAAAAAAAATACACATCCTATGAGGGCCCGTGCACACCAGTATTCAAACACCACACCTGTCAGCAGTAGTTTGTATGATACAAATTACATCTTCAGAAACAATACACACCACACCCATCTCTGAGCAAGCATAGAGTTTGAATACTGGTGTAAGGGCCCTCACGAGATATGACTATGCCGCTAAAAGACGGTAATAACTTTTACTAGAAGCATGTTTGCTAATGGAAATATATTGCAAAAATGCTTATATTTCAAATTGAAATGCACAAGTACGCGCATTCATTTTTGACCTTTCTATCCTTTTTAAACTTTTATGATTCAAACAGAGCATGCAGTTTCAAACAACTTTCCACTTCTATGATCCCATTTCCTTTGTTCTTTTGCCACTGCTCCTGAGCCTACCTAGGAATGCTTTTTAACAAAGGATACAAAGAGAACAAAGCAAACTTGATAGTAAAAGGGAAAATGGTTTTAAAAATGCATGCTCTATCTGGCAAATGAACAGTTAAGTTGTCCGTTTAACTTTTTCATAATGAGAAAGTTGTTTTTGAGTGCAGGGACACCTTGATGCAGATGTAGTCTCACTGACAGTCATTTATACACAAATTACAAATGTAAATAGTTTATTTAAATTTGTTCCTGTACTTTTGTCTTTGCACTAAAAAGCTCTAGTATGAAGTCAATTAATTTAGACAAAAAGGTTTAGTGCCCTATGGAATTGCATTAAAATTATTCATTTGCATATAGAAAGTCATAGGCTGATTTTTATTTTTTTTTGGGGGGGCCTGCAGAGCTAAATAATGCTTAGTTAACATATTCCTACATAAAATAGGAATGCTGTGTCACTTTGTTTTTATTTAAAAATTTCTTATAACCTCATCTAAAATATTAATATTGTGTAGTGGTATAGTTTTCAAACTTGTCCTCGGGCCTCCCTAACAGGCCAGATGTTCACGATTACCTTGGTTGTTAGCAGTTTAACCCCTTCGTGACCAGAACACTCTTACATTTGTTGACCGTCTGGGACCAGGGCTATTTTTACATTTCTTTGGTGTTTGTGTTTAGCTGTAATTTTCCTCTTACTCATTTACTGTACCCACACATTATATACAGTTTTTCTCGCCATTAAATGGACTTGCTAAAGATACCATTATTTTCATTATATCTTAAAATTTACTATAAAAATATATATATAAAATTATGAAAAAATGAAAAAAAAACACTATCTAATTTTGACCCGCAAAATCTGTTACACATCTACAACCACCAAAAAAACTCCTATTCTAAATAGTTTCTAAATTTTGTCCTGAGTTTAGAAATACTAAACGTTTAAATGTTTGCATTTTTTGTAAGTTATAGGCAAATAAATACAAGTAGCACTTTATTTCCAAACCCATTTTTTTTTTTCAAAATTTGCGATAGTTACATTGGAACACTGATATCTGCCAGGAATCCCTGAATATACCTGGACATATTTTTTTTTTTTAGTAGACGCCCCAAAGTATTGATCTAGGCCCATTTTGGTATATTTCATGCCACCATTTCACCGCCAAATGCGATCAAATAAGTTACATTTTTCACAATTTTAGGTTTTTCACTGAAATTATTTACAAACAGAAATAGCAGACATATATGGCTTTGGCATTGCTTTTTGGCAATTAGAAGGCCGCTAAATGCCGCTGCGCACCACATTTGTATTATGCCCAGCAGTGCAGGGGTTAAAGTGAGGGTAAACTTTGAATGAAAGCCTGTTTTTAAAAAAATACTGTTAAAAACAGGGGCACTTTCATTCATCAAAGTTTACAAAGCAGCCGTTTTGATTATAAACTTACCTTCTTTTCTTTTCACAGCCAGAGCAGCTTCCCCCTCCTGGAAATCCTCTCTTCACACGTCAGCAATGACTAATCCGGTTTTCTCCAATCACAGCATGGCCTTAGGCAATGACTACCCTGGGGGAAAGCCGTGATTGGAGTAAGCTGGATTAGTCATTGCTGACGTGTGAAGAGAGGATTTCCAGGAGGGGGAAACTTCTCTTGCTGTGAAAAGAAAAATAGGTAAGTTTTTAATCAAAACGGCTGCTTTGTAAACTTTGAATGAAAGTGCCCCTGTTTTTAATAGTATTTTTAAAAAACAGGCTTCATTCACCAAAGTTTACCTTCACTTAAATTTAGGTAGCTTGTAGTGAGTTTGCAGGGTTAATTTTAGCTTTAGTGTAGAGACCAGCCTCCCACCTGAGACATCCCACCCCCTGATCCCTCCCAAACAGCTCTCTTCCCTCCCCCCACCCCACAATTGTCCCCGCCATCTTGCAGACTGGCAGAAAGTCTGCCAGTACAAAAATAAAATGCTTAATTTTTTTTAATTAAAAAAAAAAAAAAATGTAGCTCTGATGTACCCCCCCTAAGCCTCCAACCTCTCTGATCTCCCCCCAAACAGCTCTCTAACCCTCCCCCCCGCTACCTATGTGCAGCCATCTTGGGTACTGGCAGCTGTCTGCCAGTACCCATTTTGCCCCCCCCAAAAGTATGTATTTTTTTTAAAAATAAATGTAATTTTTCTGTAGTGTAGCAGCCCCACCTCAAACCCCCCCTCTCAGATCCTACCATCCTTAGTTTCCCCCCCCCCCCTCTCCCTTCTTCCTGTTCTTTTCTCATTGATGGCAGCGGTTGCTGCGCGTATGCACACACGCAGGCCCCCCCGCATGCACCCGGCGTGCACGTTGCACATACTGTAGAGCAGAGCTTTCCAAACTTTTCATGTTGGTGACACACTTTTTAGACCTACATAATTTCGTGACACAGTAATTAATTCAGTTGTACTAGCAAACAGGAGGTTAAACTAACTTGTTTTAAGAGATATGGACACCTACATAAATTATATAATAATGAAATTTGCAAGTAATAGTATGTATGCAAGAATTAAAAAAAAAAGTTTAACACCAATAACTACTTACTATTTAAATGGGATGTATGAGGTTGATTGGATGAACACAATTTCTTAATATTTGGTGGAATATTAGATAGACACTCACATTTCATCAAGCATTTTTAAGTTTCCACTTCCTATCCATATATCAAAAGCAGGAGCAGCAATGCACTTACTGGGAGCTAGTTGCAAAAAAAACCCTCTGACTTCAGCTCAGCGTTTAAGCTGCTGCCCTCAGAGCTCGGTGAGTCCTATTGACTACTACCCATGCTGCAAACGCACTGCTGTCCCACTTAATGACTACACATGCAGTCAGGAGCCAATGTGCCGCCAATGGGAATAGTTTCAGTTCCCACTGAGCTGCGCCAATTGCTTAAGATGATCTGTCACCCACAAGGTATCAATCATGTGTCAACCATGTGATATGCTTAGCAGGCAGGCGGAAAGTCAGAAACCAAAAAAATAAATACATTTAAAAAAATTTGTGCTGAAGCAGGGACACACCTACACACTGCTGCCGACACACTAGTGTGTCCCGACAGACAGTTTGGAAAGCACTGCTGTAGAGGAACCTGATGCCGGTTAGCGATGGGCCGCCCACCCGCCAATGCTACCACCCACCGATGATCCGATCTGCACCATCGCTACCGGTGCAGAGACGGCCACAGAGTGGCTCCCTCTGCATCAGTTTGTAAAAAAATTGGTTTTGCAGGATGCCTCAATATCGAGGCATCACTGCAATACCATAAAAGCATCTGGAAGCGATCAGGATCGCTTCCACCGCTTGAAAGACCAGAGGACTTGGCAGGAACGTCCTTGGTCGTTAAGGGTGTTTTTTGTAGGACGTTCCTGGCACGTCCTCGGTCATTAAGGGGTTAATAACCATCTTTACTAATCGGCTGATTATTTCACCTGTGCTCTACTTCAGATGTCCTCAAAATCTGGCTTGTTAGGAAGGCCTGAGCACAGGTTTGAAAATCTTTGTTTTATACCAACTTTGTAGTTGGCTTTTATGTTAAAGGGACATGAAAACCCAAATTTTTCTTTCATATAGGTGGCGAGAGTCCATGAGCTAGTTACTGATGGGATATACATTCCTACCAGGAGGGGGCAAAGTTTCCCAAACCTCAAATGCCTATCAATACACCTCCCCACCTCACTTATACCTCAGTTTTAAAAACTTTGCCTCCTTATAAGGTGGTGAAGCATGATGTGCTTGATATCTTCAGTGAAGGGCGCTTCTAAGCATATTGAGGCCCAGTTCCTCTCTAAGTGCAGTGTTTGTCTTGAGGGATGTGAAGGGAGTATTGCCTGATACCATGTTTTCGCCTATGGGAAAACCTTTTCATAAGGCTCTCTGTAAATCGGTCGCAGGGATTAATCTGCTGCCTCCCTTTATAGATCGACAATATACTCTTGTACCATTACCTCTGCTGATATGTTTCATTACTGGTTTGGCTGTCTGCTATATGTGGATGGGTGTCTTAAAGGTTTAACAAGACACTCTCGGCTATGAATTAGCCACTTTTTAAGTAAAGTTGTTAATATATGTTAATATATATTTATATTTACATAATATATATTTTAGTCAGTTGTTTAGTGTTCCTTTATATATTATAACTGCAAGACAGGTTTGTTTGAGTTTGAAACGTATCTTATGTCTTAGCATGTCTTTTTTTTTTTTTTTTTTTAATATATATATATATATATATATATATATATATATATATATATATATATATATATATATATATATATATATATATATATATACACACACGGTTTCCCACTCTCTCAAGCTTGAGAAAAAAAAAAAAAAGAGATATAGAGATGTATTCATACTGTACCTCTCAGAAGTTACCATAGATACTAAGCTGCTCGAACATATCTCTACAAAAAGATAAGTGTCTTTATTGTTAAAGACTTATCTTCAGCTCAATTATGTGGCTATTGTTTTAATATTTTCTGAGTATAAATGCTATCACTGTTAATAATTTCCAGTCTAAATGCAGAGGGCATTTCTGCAGCAATTAAAGATTTCATTGCTACAGCCATAGAGAAGGCCATGGGGCCGAATTATCGAGCTCCGAATGGAGCTTGATGCCCCTGTTTCTGCGTGAGCCTTCAAGCTCGCCAGAAACAGTAGTTATGAAGCAGCAGTCTAAAGACCACTGTTCCATAACATGTCCGCTACCTCTGAGGCTGTGGTCTTCAATTTGCCCGATCCTATACAATCTGGCTGATTGACACCTCCTGCTAGCGGCCGGTTGACAGTGAATCTGCAGGGGACGGCATTGCACAAGCAGTTCACAAGAACTGCTTGTGTAATGATAAATGCTGACAGCATATGCTGTCGGCATTTATCAATGTGCAGCGGACATGATACGCTACATTGTATCATGTCTGCTTGCACATTAAAGGGACATTATACACATTTTTTGTTTGCATAAATGTTTTATAGATTATTTATATAGCCCATAAAGTTTTTTTTTTTTAAATGTATAGTTTTGCTTATTTTTAACCCTTTAAGGACACAGCTTTCAGTTTGTTCAATTGTTTTGACGGAAAAATTCCGTCATATGTCCTTAAGAGGTTAAATAACATTGCTCTGATTTTCAGACTCCTAACCAATCCCCGAAGTCTTATGTGAATACCGTCAGCTACCTTCTCCAGCTTGCTCCTGTTTGTGTAAAGGTTATTTTCATATGCAAAAGAAGGGGAGGGGGGAGTGTCTGATATTTCCTACTTGCAGTGGGCTTTCCAGCTACCTTTTCAACAGAGCTAAACTGAGAGCTTCTAAGTAAGTTTTTAAACAGTTTTATACTGAATTTTTATATCTGTATCTGCATCTTATTCTTTATAGTAGTGTCTATTACACGCAGTTATATGAAAATGAGTGTATACTGTCCCTTTAATAAATAGGCCTCTTAGTCTGCTATTCCTCCTTCAAATAAATGTTAAAAGGTTTTGCATTATGTTCTTAAATCTAGTAAATCTTGTACTGACTGACAGCGTACTGACTAATCTGCTACTGATGGGGTTCCTCTGATTCAGAGGTTCTTACATCAGAGATTAACAAATCTTCTTCTTTTTTTTTTAAAATTGAATATATTTGTGCTTTTTTAAGGAAGTATTATTTACTTTAGGGATTGAGGAGCCTAAAACTCCTGATGATAGACCTAGTAATCGTTTAAATTCTGTATTTAAGACTACTGTTATTACTCCTAAAATATTTCCTATTCCAGACGCTAGCTCTAATCTCATTGCTAAACAATGGTCTAAGCCTGGTACTTATAATTCTTCTTCTAGGTTTATTGTATCCTTTACCTATTGCTAATTTGGAACTTTGGGAAACAGTCCCTAAAGTTAATGGGTTTATTTTCACTCTTGCCAAAGGTACTACCATTCCTATAGAAGACAGCACTTCTTTTTAAACCCTTTTGATAGAAAATGTTAATCTTATCTTATAAGGGCATATTGGCCAAGGTATTTTCAAGGTAAATAATCTTTCTGGTTCTCTTTTGGATTCTATTATTTCCATTATCACTGGGGGGAATAGAGGTTTTCTGCCCCAAGACAAGAATCTAAGGGTAAATTTAAAGCTCCCAATCACTTTTGTTCATTTCGTCAGATTAGAAAACAGACACTCCTTCCTCTTATTCCTTTGGAGACCATCTCCGAATTGGAATAAATCCAAACCTTATAAGAAACCAAATCCTGCCCCTAAAACTCCATGAAGATGCAGGCCTCAAGCCAGTTTATCTGGTAGGGGCAGACTAAAGCTATTTCAAACTGTTTGGACAGACTCTGTCCAAAATCAGTGAATTCAGAATATAATTTCTCAGGGGTATCGAATAAGTTTCAGAATCAGACCTCCCTTGGGAAGATTCTTTCTTAGCCATGCACCAAAAACCCAGTAAAAACTCAAACCTGTCTGAAATGTGTTTCAGATCTAGAACTTTCAGGGGTAATTGGCCCAGTTCCACAGCAGGGGCAAGGATTGTTTTTTTTTATTCAAATCTCTATTGATTGTACCAAAGAAGGAAATTTATTTTAGACCAATTTTAGATCTGAAAACTTTAAATCGTTTTGTAAGAGTCCCAACTTTCAAGATGGTGACTAGGTGACTAAAAGGACTATTCTGCTTTTTGTTCAGCAAGGTCACTTCATATCTACAAGAGACTTACAGGACACTTACCTTTTACATTCAGATTCATCCAGATCGCTATTGATTTTCTCAGATTCTCTTTTCCAAACAAGCATTACCAATTTGTCGCTCTTCCGTTTGGCTTTGCAAAGCACCAAGAATATTCTCAAGAGTTCTAGGTGCTCTTCTATCTGTAATCGGAGAACAGGGTATTGCTGTGTTTCCTTATTTTGACAATATTTTTGTACTAGCTCAATCTTTTCATTTAGCAGAATCTCACACAAAACAACTTATGCTGTTTCTTCAGAGACATAGTTGGAGGATCAATTTACCAAAGAGTTTCTAGATTCTTCAAAGGTCACCTTTTAAGGTTTCCAGATAGATTCAGTATCCATGACTCTATCCATAATGGAAAAGACATTTGAGATTGGTTTCAGCTTGTTTAAACCATCAGTCTCTATCATTCCCTTCAGTGGCTATGTGCATGGAAGTTTTAGGTCATGATCTCACAACTGATACGTAAATCCCAATACTCTTTTACTTGGTGTTTGAACCATCACCTTATTGTTCAAAGGGCCTCCTTTGTTCGTCCTACCTTGACTGTGATCACAACAGACGCAAGTCTCACAGGCTGGGGGTCTCTGACAGCACAAGGAGTTTGGAATCATCCAGAGGCGAGGTTACCAATCAATATCTTAGAACTCTGCTATTTTCAGAGCTCTTCAGGCTTAGCCTCTATTAAAGTGAGAATTGTATATTCGGTTTCAAACAGACAATGTCATAAGTGGTATATGTCAATCAAGGGGGACTCTCAGTCCCCTAGCAATGCAAGAAGTATCTCCAATAGTTTGAAGAAATAAGAAGCGTTTGTGTGGTAATCAAACTTGTGCAATTTATTTTGCTGTGTAGAAAGCAACACATCATACGTGGTACAACAGGTCAGATAAACCCTACGCGTTTCATGCCGACAGGCACTTCATCAGGGATAGTGAACACACTCCTCCTTTCTTACTTTATACAATGGTGACATTGTTTTTAATTAGTTCCCAGTCCTGTTTGAATTATATCATTCAACTCTTTGTCCTTTGAGATAATAGGTTGTATTGACAGAGTTTTAAGATATATTATTTTTATATTATTTTGAATAGTCAGTGTGTTTTAGAAATGAAGAGAGAGTTTACCAATCATGGTTATTTTGTATTATACTGTAGTTTCCTTATTTGTCGCATGTACTAAGCGATTATGGTTCTTGTCTTTAGTTGTATATGTTTACTTAAAAATACTTTATAATATACCAGGTTATTTATATATACATAAAATGTATGATATTTGAACCTGTACTATATCGCAAAGTAGCATGTTGAAAAACAATGTGTATCATTAGTGTTTTGATATATATAAGGTTTATATTTAATGTAAAACTGTTTTAAGTAAAACGATTATCATATTACTCTCCTTTTCTTTTCTTCATATATGAAAATATCACTGCATTGACAAATAGTTCATAATAATAGCACGTAGTGTATAAATGTCACTTTAATAATATCCTTTTAAATTTTGTCTTGCAATTAACACCTGTATGTTGTTACCATGCATCACCATTGTATAAAGTAAGGGAGGAGTGTGTTCACTATCCCTGACGAAGTGCCTGTCGGCATGAAACGCGTAGGGTTTATCTGACCTTTTGTACCACGTATGATGTGTTGCTTTCTACACAGCAAAATAAATTGCACAAGTTTGATTACCACACAACCGCTTCTTATTTCTTCAAAGTATTAAGATTGGTTCAGAGGTTGGACGCCTTCTATGTGGTTGTATCTGCCTAAGATTTTACCTGTTAACGGGGGATACAACTCTTCCAGATAGGTCACGGGACCGCAACCGAGTGAAGCGCTAATCGGAGGAGCTCGAGGCAGCTGTTGGCGTCTTCCGCAAAAAAGTGGAGCTCGGTGTTATACCACATACGTTTGTAAGAGTCACAGAAGGAGAATTACCAGGTATTACCATGAAAGCATAACGACGACTGGGTAAGCAACTTCTTTACTATATACCGAAGGAATGTTATTAAAGCTGCACAGAGTCTATGCATAGTTGCCTATAAAACTGCGAAGCTCAACAGAGTATACTAAGGGGTTAACTGTGTGAACTTAATACACTGGTTCCTCACCGAGCAGTTTAATCATTGTTTTTACAACAGACTTATCTCTAATACTTTCTTGGGCGGAATCCAACTCTTGTCTAATCAATGCAATTTATGTACCAGGTGGAGACAATTGGGAAGCGGATTATCTGTTGTCAGATTCTACATCCGGGGGAGTGTTCTCTCCATCCAGATGTGTTCTATCAGATTGTGCAGATGTGGGGTCTTCCAGACATAGATCCTAATGGCCTCTCATCTAAACACAAATTTTCCCAGATACCTCTCCAGGTCCAGGGATCCTCAGGTGGAATTGATGGATGCTCTAGCATTTCCATGGTTTTACCAACCTGCTAAAATTTTTCCACCTCTGGTTCTTCTTCCAAGAGTGATCTCCAAGATCATAATGAAACAATCTTATGTTTCATATAGCACCAGCATGGTCACTTCCTCAAGGCCCGTTTTTTCCATCCAGATCTCAAATCTCTTAATTTGAAGGCATGGAAATTGAACGCTTGGTACTTGGTCATAGAGGTTTCTCTGACTCTGATTAACACTGATACAGGCTCATAAGCCTATTTCAAGGAAAATATATAGCAAGGTTTGGACTCGTATCAAACCTGTTATTAAATCTATCTCTCCTTCTTAGAGTCTAAATTTGGTATTAAAGACTTTGCAGGCTCCTCCTTTTGAGCATATGCATTCTTTGGACATTAAACTACTTTCTTGGAAAGTGTGATTTCTCTTGGCTATATCTTTGGCTAGAAGTTTCTGAATTGTTCTCTTGCAAGTCTAATTATCTGATTTTCCATCGAGATAAAGCTGTTTTGCGGACTTCGTTTAAATATTTGCCTAAAGTTATGTATTTTAACAACATTAATAGGGAAATTATTGTTCCTTTCTTGTGTCCTCATCTTAAGAATACTCTTGAAAGGTCTTTACATTCTTTGGATGTTGTAAGAGCTTTGAAATATTAAGTTGAGGCGTGGACGGACATTTGGCCGTCAGATAACAGTCTGGCCACAAAATAGATTTGATAGATCATTTCCCAGACAGAGAATTACAAGATGTGTGGGCTGGGACCCATGGTAAGGTTCCCAGAGGCTGTTGCGGCGCCCAAGGCTCTGATTAGAACAGAGCACTCAGGAGCGTATCTGCCCTCGGCCGAAATCGGAACATGCTTCAGCATTCTGTCCATCGGCCAAATGTCCGTCTAAGAGAATGCTGTCTGCTAAATGTCCGTTTGCATTTTGTCAGAGCACCATGTTGAGGCTACTAAAGACTCCAGAAAGACTTCCAGTTTATTTTTTTTCTGGTTCCAGAAAAGGTCAGAAAGCCTCTGCCATTTATTTGGTATCTTTTTATTGAAACTTCTTATTCACAAAGGTTATTTGGAGCCGGGACAGTCTCCGCCTAAAAGATCAGTTGCCACTTCTTGAGCTTTCAAGAATTAAGCTTCAGTTGATCAAATCTGCAAAGCAACCACTTGGTGTTCTTTGCATACATTTACCTCATTTTACCTTTTGATGTTTTTGCTTTTTCGCAAGCAGCTTTTGGTTGAAAGGTTCTTCAGGCAGCTTTCTCAGTTTGATTCTAGTGGCTATGATATATATATATATATATATATATATATATATATATATATATTTTTTTATGAAAACGTTTTTTGGATTTTTCTCAGTGGAAATAGCTGTTAATTGAGGTATGAGGGAGGTGGGAGGTGTATTTATAGGCATTTGAGGTTTGGGAAACTTTGCCCCCTCCTGGTAGGAATGTATATCCCATCAGTAACTAGCTTGTGGACTCTCGCATCCATAAAAGAAATGCAGATTTGTTTTGCTCTCTTGGTGTCCTTTGTTAAAGAGTAAAAGTAGGTAGGCTGATAGGGGTGCATGTGTTTTTAGCAATCTATGGCAGAAGTGTTTGCAACTATGTATAACTGCCATAAACATTGTTGCAAGCACTGTGGCCAGATGGCTGAAGACTCATGCATGCTGCTGATCTCACATAAGATTATTCTTTAACAAAAGATACCAAGAAACAAAAGTCAAATTGATAATAGAAGTAAACTGGAAACTTGCTTAAAGGGACATGAAACCTATCTCCCTCCTCATGATTCAGATAGAATTTTCAATTTTCCAATGTACTTCGGTTATCTAATTTGCTTTGTTCTTAGTATCCTTTGTTGAAAAGTATAACTAGGTAGGCTCATTAGTAGCAAATGAACTACTGGGAGCTAGCTCCTTATTGGTGGCTGCACACACATGCTACTTTATTGGCTCGCCTGTTGTGTCCAGCTATTTCTTAGAAGGGCATTGCTTTTAAAGGGACACTCAAGTCATAATAAACTTTTATATTTGACAGAGCATGCAGTTTTAAGACACTTAACAATTTACTTCCATTTATCAAATTTTGCTCAGTCTATTTATATTTACACTATCTATTGAAAAAGATCCTACTGAGCATGTGCACATGCTCACAGGGTATACGTATACTAGTCTGTGATTGGCTGATTGCTGTCACATGATACAGGGGGCCGGAAAAAGGAGAAAAATAAATTTGTCACAAAAAATCTACTGCTCATTTTAAATTCAGAGTAAGTGCTATTGCATTGTCTTTGTATTATGTACTTGTTAATTATGTAATTCTACTGCATTGAGTAGTCCTTTTAATTCCACAAAGGATACCAAGAGAATGAAGCAAAGTTTATAGATGTAAATTGGAAAGTTGTTTAAAACTGTATGGTCTGTCCTCAGGCCTCCCTAACTGGCCATATTTTGAGGATATCTGAACTAGAGTACGGGTGAAATAATCCGCTGATTAGTAACCATGGGTATTTTACCTGCTCTCACCCAACGTTATCCTGGAAATCTGACCTGTTAGGGAGGCCTGAGGACAGGTTTGAAAAATAGTGGTCTATCTGAATCATGAAAGAAAATGTTTGGGTTTCATATCCCTTTAAAATATCATGCTCTATCAATTTGAGTTCATTTTCACTTTACTGTCCCTTTAAAACAGATTGCGTGAATAAATAGGATTGAGTCCTAATTTTAAACTTTAAACTATTTGTTTTAAAGTTTGATTAGTATAGTCTAAGCGGTCCTTATCCAGTTTTATTTAACCCCTTCGTGCCTGTAAAATTTTAACATCAGAATGAAGTTCCGATGTAAACATTATTCATAAAAATGAAATCACGCATTCCTCAATGCGATTACATGACTTAAAGGTCGGGATCGGATCCTGGCGGACTGCCTACACTGCTAGGCACACCACCCAGGCATAGTCTTGACTTTGTCAAAGGGGGAAGCTGCAGTACACCGTATAAGGTAGGACATTCCATGCCGTCCTAACGGCGTTAAAGCCCAGCGCTGTTAGGACAGCATGAAACGTCTTAACGGCGTGAAGGGGTTAACAAGTCTTTAAACTGTCTACTTTCTAAATTGTAAATTGTTTCCAAAGAGTTTCCATGCATTTTACACAGCTGTTAATCATGTCATTTGTGTTAAGGAGCAAAATAATTGCTTTGGCTTATTTCCCTTGCACTCTACAAATGTCACATAACCCTTTTTCATGCTGTTCCCTGTGTGTGTCATTTATGTAAATATACCATTTCACTGCACATCATTTTTACAAAATTTTAATGGTTTTTGTTTTTACTAAGTAGCTATATTGCCATGTTTTGACACTGGTGTAACACACGCATGCACTTTAACATTGTAATACTGGTTTGTACCGGGAAGAAATTGACAGCAATGTGAAATGCGGAGGGATTGTGCCAATTTAAAACGTAACTTTTATTATCAAAAAAACACAGGTTTAAAATAGGAAAGTGTAAATAAAATCACACTTGGGTTTTTTAAGTAGATGTATCAGGCGTAATAAGCGAAAAGAATGAGACAAGTACTTGGAATATTCACTTAGAAAACAACATGGATATTGTGTAGTTAAATAGCAGGAGACTGAAGTCGTGCAGTCTCTATAGTACGGTAAACTACATATAATACCTTCTTAATCGGTTTTCACATATTATAACAGTCAATGGTTAATAAAAACAGGTAAATGTGATGGTTAAAGGGACATTAAACCAAAAAAAATTATTTCATGATTCAGACAGAGAATACAATTTTAAACATTCCAATTTACTTCTATTATCTCATTTGCTTCATTCTTTAGATATCCTTTGTTAAAGAAATAGCAATGCACATGGGTGAGCCAATCACATGAGGCATATATGTGCAGCCACCAATCAGCAGCTACTGAGTCTATCTAGATATGCCTTTCAGCAAAGAATATAAAGAGAATGGAGCAAATTAGATAATAGAGGTGAATTAGAAAGTTGTTTAAAATGGTATTCTCTATCTGAATCATGAGATAATTTTTTTTTTTTTTATTTAATGTCCCTTTAACTAATTTCACAGCTATCACCTGGTTCGTGACCTAAATGTAAACGTTTAACTGAAAACGGTATGTTTTAAGTGAGTGGATTTCTTGAGCCCAAGAATCAGTAATACTCATTCCTAGTTCAGTGTATATGGTTATGTTGGCTCATATCTAGAAATCTGTAGTGCAGCACCAAATATAGTTGCAATGTATAGCAATATGGATTCGAGCAAATATAATCACTGAATTAACTGGTTTACAGCAAGTACTCCCAGCAGTTTGAATATTTCTGGTTCATGGTCAGAACTCTCCCATTTTTTACAAGTAAATAAATTGCATCGAGAAAAATAGCCTAAGGCAAGCTAAAACACAGGAGCTCCTAGGACTCCTCACCAGTACCCCAACGTCCCGAACATGTTTCGCCTGAACAGCTTTCTCAAAGGGATAAAGCTCGCCTCTGCAATAACGGATTCTTATAGCGTGTTCGGATACGCCCTCTTTGGAGGCGTCATTACCAGGCAGCGAATCCGGACGGTATCTCTGCCATCCAGGTATGTAATTCTGCTCAGATCAAAATTCATAAGTCAAAACATTCATAAGGTAATTTGCAGTAGCGAAATTTTTTCAATCATATGCACTAGCGCTGTAACTACCAATTTATCTGTTAAGGGACTCCACTTGCGATCAGTAGAGTAATACACTTACATTGGATATTGTTTATTGAAATTGGGTTAAAATATAACATGAAATTTTCAATACTCAAAATAAAATAAAAGGTTTTTATTGATTTTTACACCTATGTAATAGGTCATATTCTTGCTTTCTAAACAATCATTCCAGGACTGGATGTAAAGAATGATATAAGACTATGAAGAGCTGTGTATGCGTGAACCCGAATGGTGACAGCGAAATGTGGATATAGGAAAAAGTGAAATTAAAAATACAATTAAAAAAAGAGAAAATTAAATAAAATAAAAATTGTAAGTGTGATATTATTCAGACTACTTAATACAAAAATATATAATAGTTTATATAAACAGTGTAGCTGTAGAGTAACAAGTACCATCAGATCTAACAAAGTTGTGTGACAACGTGAAATCAAGTTAGGAGAAATTTGTTGGAAGAAAACCATCTATGAATCATGAAATGAAGTGCAATATCCCGTGTCTGATAACAACATTTTGATAAAAATGGGGGAAAATGGAGTAACTGACCCCATAAGTTTCAGTCCTATCAATCTACTGTGAAATGATCTATACTTTTAAATGTGTATATTAATAGGGTGAGTTTGAGCTGTGAAAGGAATAGGGATCGTATAATCATGTAACTCATTCTGGAAATGAGAGCTTCTGGTTGCTACAGGAATCCTAATTGGGTTTAACTTTACGTTGTTGTGGTAGTGTATATATTTAATGCTAGGCCTTTAATTCCTTGTACATAGATGTGGTTTCTCAAGTTTAAAGGAAATTAGCAAAATTGTTTTGTTCATTAAATCCTTAAGGGCATACTGTATTTAGTAAGAAAAGCCATCTGCTTTCTTCTAAATCACCACCTCTTATCCCCAACTTTACTTTCTGAATGCCAAAACATTTTACATCACATTGTTTAGAGTTGTGTTGTAAAAATGACGGGCTACAGATGTAAGTTGTTTTCCTGCTTGTAAGTCATTTAACGCATTTTTGATGTTTCTCAGGTGCTCTTGTTATTTTTCTGGTCGTCATGCCCACGTAGACTATCACATTTACACTGTGGTGTATAGATGACCCCCTCTGTTTGGCAAATAATGTGAGCATTAATTTTGTGGCATTTATTAAAGCGGTCACGTATTTCATGTAATTTTAGCATAAAATTGCAAGTGCCACATTTGAATGAGCCATGTGTGAATGCACTTGCTGTTTTGGGGCCCTCTAGATGGCTGGCACTTACAATATCTTTAAAAAATGCCACAAAATGAATGCTCACATTATATGCCAAACAGAGGAGGGTCATCTATACACTACAGTGTAAATGTGATAGTCTACGTGGGCATGATGACCAGAAAAATGCGAACAAGAGTACCTGAGAAACATCAAAAATGCGTCAAATGACTTACAAGCAGGAAAACAACTTACATCTGTAGCCCGTCATTTTTACAACACAACTCTAAACAATGTGATGTAAAATGTTTTGGCATCCAGAAAGTAAAGTTGGGGATAAGAGGTGGTGATTTAGAGGAAAGCAGATGGATTTTCTTACTAAATACAGTATACCCTTATGGATTAAATGAACAAAACAATTTAGCTAATTTCCTTTAAACTTGAGAAACCACATCTATGTACAAGGAATTAAAGTCCTAGCATTAAAGGGACAGTCTAGGCCAAAATAAACTTTCATGATTCAGATAGAGCATGTAATTTTAAACAATTTTCCAATTTACTTTTATCACCAATTTTGCTTTGTTCTCTTGGTATTCTTAGTTGAAAGCTTAACCTAGGAGGTTCATATGCTAATTTCTTAGACCTTGAAGCCCACCTCTTTCAGATTGAATTTTAACAGTTTTTCACCACTAGAGGGTGTTCACGTATTTCATATAGATAACACTGTGCTCGTGCACGAGAAGTTACCTGGGAGCAGGCACTGATTGGCTAGACTGCAAGTCTGTCAAAAGAACTGAAAAAAGGGGCAGTTTGCAGAGGCTTAGATACAAGATAATCACAGAGGTTAAAAGTATATATTATAAATGTGTTAGTTATGCAAAACTGGGAAATAGGTAATAAAGGGATTATCTATCTTTTAAAACAATAAAAATTCTGGTGTAGACTGTCCCTTTAAATATATACACTACCACAACAACGTAAAGTTAAACCCAATTAGGAATCCTGTAGCAACCAGAAGCTCTCTTTTCCAGAATGAGTTACATGAATATACGATCCCTATTCCTTTCACAGCTCAAGCTCACCCTATTAATATACACATTTTTACATTTAAAAGCATAGATCATTTCACAGTAAAAAATGGGGGGGGGGGGGTGGTGGGAGCGAGGTTTAGAAGTTAATATGGAGCTGTAGGTGGTAGAATGAAAGGAGTATGTACCTTTTTATAGGGAGGTGGCTATATATATATATATATATATATATATATATATATATATATATATATATATATATATATATATATATATATATAAATGTAGCAAAGAAGCACTCACTGAACTGTTCCAACTGTGACAAAAAGTTTTAATTCAAAATTGTGACTTTTTGGGACAGCAACAGTCCCTTCCTCTGACAAATTAACAATGTGAAAATACAGGCCTTAAATAGGCTCCAAATTACCCTCCCCTAGTGATTGACCAATCATGGCCAAAGATACATAACACACCTTTCATAGTGACCAATAGCTATCAATGATAGAAAACTACCAATATATACAGTGAATCAAGTGAATAGTAATAAAACATTTTAAGCATGGAACCCCGTATTGTCATTAAAGAGGGGCAATCTCATTCCAACCTGACATAAACATCAGCTAAAAAATTGCGTAAATATACAGACAAAACCGCAAATAAACAGTGAGAATGGGGATCGTAATTCAACCAATCAGCATCGCCCTGGCTCCTGGAGATCGTAATTCCACCAATCAGCAGCGTCCTGGCACCCAAGGCTCAATACGTCATTGTTGTATGATCTCAAACAACGCCCACCTGTCACTAGGGACGCATACCACCTCAAAACTGAAATGTCACATTTATAAAACCCAAATAAACATTCGCCTAGATCGCTGCATATGTATGACTAAAATTACTGTGAGACAACTTATAGATCGCTAATGTTTAACACTCATCAATAGCCGAAGCTGATCTATATATGCATCAGATCAGCTACCCCAAGCGATACTAGAAAACGGATAATCAATATCGCATAACCTCAGAGTCGTCAATATGCAATAAGGAATAAATAAATAAATAAGCCCTGTTTGTGCCGCACATAATCACTCTGCAACGGCACTCGTTACAAAGGTAAACAAAGTGCTGAGATATATCCAATCATGGATTGGACCGCCCACCTGTAGGCGTATCAAAACAACGCAGAGTTTTGACAAGTTCTACGTGTCACACTAACACTAATAGGCACACCCACCATAATTATACTGTATGCGCTCAACTGTACATTGCTGTCATCTCACAAAGAGCGGGCTCCATATATTAAAAGAAAAACTGCGTACGCATTAGTTACAAAAGGTGTGTAGCTCCACTATCGGACCGGCACTTGATCACATCATGATACGGTCCCCCTCCAGCCATCTAAAAACAAACAAAGGTGCTTAACCAAATACCTAAAACGTACATATTGTTGTAATCCATCACGTTGCATAAACTAAACATATGTAGCCTCACCTCTTGTTCCCAAACCACCAAAGCAAAAAAATTAAAGCAAAAAATATAATAAAAACAAAAAAGCATCCATTATCAACACACAATGAATGACACCCCAAATTTGCAGTATGCTTCCACCTACCCCTATGTAAATATACAAAAAAAAAATTAAAATGTAATCCATAATAATTCATACTATTCCCTAAGCTAAATAAATGGAATCTCAGCTCCTATTGTAGATAATAGTTCAAAAATGAGAAGCCAAAATAAAAAATCGAATCAGAAAAAATCAAATTTCCATCAATCATCTCATAATATAAATCCAGATACATCTATATGACAACAAATTCTACTTGTAGTACTGAATGTCGGTACGGAATGAGAAAGACCCCCCAAAAAAACAAAAACAACACGGGGTGTCAAAAGAAGTGTACAGGTGAATAAATAATACAAAAAATAAAATTAAAACAATAAAACCATGTAATGGACAAGGTAACAACAACATAATGAACAGAGTGCCACCTATGAATATCTCAGAGGCAATATAGGACAGAGATGACAGATAATTAGACCTTATCTGTGATTATACGCTCATAATTCAATCCTAATGTAATTAATGTACCATATGAGGAAATAAAACATATTACCAGAATAAAAGAAAAAGAGGGGAAGAGAGAGAAGAAAAATCAAGAAAGAAAAAGTAGAAAAGAAAACAAGAAAGAAGAAAACTGAAGAATAAAGAAAGAAAGGGAAGAGAGAAAGAGGGGAAAAGGGGACCAGGGAATGAAAGGAAGAGAAAAAGAAGAGGGGATGAGAGATAGGAGAAGAAAAGGGGAGGAGAAAAAAGGAAGGAAAAGAAAAGAGAGAAAAAGAATTAGAAGAAAGAAAAGAAAAAGGAAAAAGAGAAAAGAAAAAAAAAAAAAGAGGAAAAAGAGAATAGAAGGGGGGAGAGAGAGAGGAGTAATGGATCATGGACTCCCAATAGTATAGAACATCAAACACCACACTGGTGTATCATGAACCTCACAGTTCATAGATAACATTGCCATCCTGTGTGGGTATTGAGACCCCTGGGGCAAAGGGTACCCAGTTCATAGATCTATCTGGATGCTTTGCGTAACAACATATTTCCTCTGTCTCCTCCCTTTCGTGGAATCGGTACGTGGTCTATCAGTCTAAATCTCAGATCATTGACAGTGTGTCCTGCCTCCAAGAAGTGTCTTGCCACAGGCTGGTCTGCCTTTCCATTTCTTATGGCCAAGCGAATACTAGACCTATGATTGGCCATCCTAGTTCTCGCGTCGTCCGTTGTTTTGCCTATGTAAAATTTTCCGCAGGGGCAATTCAAAAGGTATATTACAAATTGAGTGGTGCAAGTTAGATAATGCTTAATCTCATATGTTTTATTGCTTTCCGGATGACGAAAGTGAGAGCCAGTTATCATCCCACTACAAGTGACACAGCTAATACAGCGATAGCAGCCTTTCTTATTTGTCTTCAGCCATGTCCGTGTACCCCCTTCAGGGTTGACGTCAGCTTTGACCAGATAATCTCTCAAGTTTCTTCCTCGTCTGAAACCGATCCTTGGTGCCTACCAGTTCTTGAAAGGTAACGTGTGATCTGCTTCAACCAATTTCCATTCTTCTTTAATGGTATGAGTTAGTGGTATAATCTCTGGAGAGTATGTGGTCACAAAAGTGAGTTGATCATCTTGCTTGGGTGGAGCCTCCGCTCTTGGTTCCATAGCTGATGGTGCATGTGATTTCATCTCTAGCAGATCTTTTTGCCTGTATCCTCTTTCAATAAATCGCTGTCATATCTTGTAGTTCTTCACATAATATCTCATTGGTGTTATTTCTGATTACCCTTTGGTACTGGGCCTTAGGGATATTATGTATAAGACTGGGTTGGTGGCAACTTCTGGCATGTAGTAATGAGTTCCGGTCAGTGGCTTTGCGGAATAGGGTTGTACCCAATCTTCCTTCAACTTTAAAGACCCTGACGTCCAAGTAGTCCACAGTGAAGTTGCTGATTGTGTGGATAAATTTAATGGGACTCTCAAGAGCATTCAGGTGGTCAATCCATCGTATTTAACTATCTTCCCCATCTGACCATACCAGAAACAGGTCGTCTATATATCGACAATAATACCTGATGTTGTCATTGTTGAAGACCTTCATAATTGATGTTTCATACAGTGCCATAAACAGATTGGCCAGCGATGGGGCCACATTGGACCCCATCGCCGTCCTAGAAATCTGTAAGTAGAATGTGCACTTACACCATTCTTTGTAAATATCGACTTTCTGTGCAGTGCACCCACATTGGGGTTTGTCTTTACAGCCAGATTAATCTTCCCCTTCCTACTTTGGTTTTTGGACACACCTGTCAAACTGACAACATGATGAACAGAGAAGATACAGTAAATATGGACATTGAGGCCCCAATACATCAGAGTGGTATCACCTCAGAATATAGATACGAGGACATATTCACTTTTACAGATGAAGACGCAGAAATGATACGGTTTGGCTCTATTGAGGAGCAACAAGTTGAAGAATCCACACAGTCCCTGTACAATACATGGACTAAATTGAAACAAAGGGAAATATATCTGAATCTGCACGGCTTGTACCTCTCTGATTATCATAAAAAGAGGATGATACCAAGGGGGTTCAGAATCAGAAACATCCCGACCATTGGAAGATCTAATAATTAATTTTGCATCAATTGGTGCAAAATTCTGAACAAGTGCTCATTTGACTTAATGTTACTTGTTATCAGAGAAGTGGGTCGTCTACTCCAGATAGTCAAGGCTGTGTTACAGACTTTTCAATTGGAAAAACTCAATATATTCGAATCTGACACCAATACCAACTGGCTATCTAAACTCAGTCTTCAGATCAAGAGCTATAAACAGGAACTGATAGCCTTCAAGAACCGCAAGTTACAGACTGTCACACAGGACTATACGTATAAATCTATCTATAGGTGGATGCTGTCCCCAGAGGATAGAAGAACATACCGACCTAGACGTGAACGTAGATATACTAAAAAATCGATGACAACAGTGGATAAGAGTTCTGGTGATAGCTCAGGCACAGAAACCCCATTGGAAAGTTCCACTACCACTCAAAGAGGAGTTACGACCCGATCAAGGGGCAGTAGAAGTGAATGGGAGACTTCAAGTGCCAACAGAGCGGCACTACCTCCATTGGCGGCTCACCCAACAGCCAACCGTTTTTTAGGAAGAGGCGGAGGCCACACACAAGGCGGGGGGGGGGGGGCACAGCCCGCCGCCACCAACAACGGAGAATTTAGAAAATATTGTGATCAACATTAGTTCACGTACCTTGACCAAGACTGAATTGAGCTTACTGAACAAGGGCCTATCTTTTGTGCCATCCACTGGGATTAATGAGTTTGATGCTTATATTGATATTCAGAGATTTGGCAGAAACTTAAGACTCAGAGAATTCTTTAATAGTGATCAAGAACAAGAGTGTAAATTTAGAGCTAAGGGTTCGTTTGACCTCTCCTCCAATAACTCCACCATTCATACTCTTACAAACTTTCTTACCAAATCCATTAAGGATAGACCAAGAATGAGGATCAGAGACAATCTCACCAGGGATGAGAGGTCAGCCCTTAAATCCTTTAAAGAAGACACCTCAATAGTGATTCGCCCAGCTGATAAGGGTGGGGCGATAGTCCTGTTGGACACTACATACTATAAGAGTGAAATCCTTGGACAATTATCTGACAAGAAAACATACATGCCGCTAAGGGGTGACCCAACATTCAGGCTAAAAAAGAGAATTGACACAATATTGATGGAGTTTAAAGAAAGAGCACTTATCACACAACAAGATTACAATTTTCTATGCCGGGAACATCCACTAATCCCCTTGTTGTATACTTTACCTAAGGTGCACAAAAATGCTAATCCCCCAGG